>NC_044984.1:48139522-48232530 GCF_008728515.1 Papio anubis
TAGCTGGGACTACAGGCACCCGCCACCACGCCTGGCTAATTTTTTGTATTTTTAGTAGAGAAAGGGTTTCACTGTGTTAGCCAGGGTGGTCTGAAATTATAGCTACCATGCTACCGCTAACTGGGTAATATTCCCCCCATTCACCTGTGTTTTCATTTTCTGCTTCTGGCCCCTGCTTTTTTTTTTTTTTTGCGATGGAGATTACTCTTGTTGCCCAGGCTGGAATGCAATGGCGCGATCTCGGCTCACTGCAATCTCCGCCTCCGGGGTTCACGCCATTCTTCTGCCTCAGCCTCCCGAGTAGCTGGGACTACAGGCACCCGCCACCACGCCTGGCTAATTTTTTGTATTTTTAGTAGAGACGGGGTTTCACCATGTTAGCCAGGATAGTCTCCATCTCCTGACCTTGTGATCTGCCTGCCTTGGCCTCCCAAAGTGCTGGGATTACAGGCCTGAGCCACTGCACCCGGCCTCTTTTTTTTTTTTTTTTTTTTTTTAATTTAGTCTGGTGTGGTGGTGAGTGCCTGTAGTCCCAGCTACTCAGGAGGCTGAAGGGGGAGGATCACTTGAGCACAGGAGGTTGAGGCTGCAGGCAGTGAACCGTGATCATGCCACTGCACTCCAGCCTGGGCAACAAAGCGAAACCCTGTTTCAAAAACAATACAAGCTGCAGCCAAGCGGACAGGAGGCATGGCCACGATTCATCAGAGACCTTTATCCTCTCAGGGCCTCAAAGCTTGCAGAAGTGGAATTAGGACTCCAAAGTCTTGGGTCTCCTTTCCCTTTGAAGACTCCCCTCCCTAACCCCACTCACGAGAGAAAGGGAATCATCCTTTTCCTGAGTAAAAAATGAGGTCTCAGACAGTGGAGAGCACTTAGTGTGACAGCCCAAGATTTAGGCAGATGACCTGGCCTCTGAACTGAGCCCCTAAGACCACCAAACAAACAGCTTGACATTGACATTCTGCTGTTATACAAGAAGGAGCTAGAGAGAATTCAGAGTTTACGTGCCACAGGCTTCCAAAATCTCAGGCCAGAGAACCTGGAAGGTGGGATAGATGGGGGGTGACTTTCTACCCCACTCTACCCTGTAGCCTCCTTATGGAGTCACTTTGGGGCCACCAGCAAAGCACTGAATTAGGGCCTCTTGGGTGTCCAAAGAGCCTCCTCCCCTGGCAGTTGTATGGCTTAGAGATCATTCTGTCCCCTCACCCAATGTGAGGCAGAACCACCATCAACACATGGTAGATATGGTTGACAGAGTGACAGAGAGACCCACCCTCCTGTCACATTGCTGCCCTTCCCCCATGCTCTGCATAATTGATAACCGAGAGACAGCTCCCATCCCCCAGGGTGACTGAACGTCTGGGCCAGGGGCTCCTAGTCATCCTAGACGCCCCTCCAAAGCTCTGGCGCCAAGGCCCTGCCAGGGGGCAGTGGGACACAGCTCGGTCAGAAATAAAGGAAACAGAAAGGGGTGTGTGTGTGTGTTGGGAGAGAGGAATCTCCAGTTTACTATAGCTCCCAGGGGCAGCAGCTTTCCCTCCACTCCAGGTCAATCTGGAAGAGCTGTCATTAGCCTGAGATCTTTCCCTTGGTCCCATCTCCTACTTCTTCAGCTATCCCCACTACCCTAAAAGACAAACAGGTGAAATGCCTTCTCTCCTCCTCTCCCCAGCTGCTGGCCCTGGATACCAGAAGGGCCTCTGGGGAAGCCTGGTAAACTGGAGGGAGGCTCTGCTGGCTGCAAGTGTCTCTGAGCATGTCACCCTTTCTATGCCTAAACCACCTAGTCGTCAGACAACCAGATGACGGCTGAAAAATTCCTTTAAAAAGTCAGGTGTGCCTACTCAAAGCTCGGCTTCTAGATAGAAAAGGAGATGGATGCTGTCCGTGTTTCTCACTCCCCTTTCATCTCCATTTTCTCAGGGTCCTCTGCTTTTCCAAACATCTTTTCAAGCCATCATTCTCGGGCTTGACACCGCTTCACGCTGCTCCGGTGTCTGTATATGTCTTGGCTCCTTCCTCCTCCTCTAGCCGTGCCTCGCCTTTTCTGTGCCGTCTCCCTTTCTCTCATTTCCTGCTTTCCTTCCCCGTGGTACTGCACCCCCAATGCCAACCCCACAAGTCCCCTCCTGCCAATACCCGACGCCTCAGCCGAAGAGCTCTCTGCATGCGGGGGCAGGGGAAGGAAGGGAACACAGATGGGGCAGACCGCTGGGTGGGGGTCCGCACCTACGATCCTCGCAGTCATCCAGGCAACCAGCCACCTGGGCCGGCCCAGGTCAGGGGCGGGGCCCGGGCACAGCCCCGCCCCCACGTCGCGCTCACGTGATCCGGGGCTAATCTTGTCCTGGTGACTTCACGCGCCGCCTCGGGCCCAGTCGTCATGGTTACGCCGCAGCGCCCAGCGCTTCCCCCAGCCGGCCGTGTCCCCTCCCCTTCCCCACCCGGAGCACCCCCTTCCGTCGCGGCGGCCCCCGCCTCAACCACGCGTCACGTGACGGCCGGGAAGGAAGTCGGGAAGCGGGAGAGGGCGCTGTGGCCGTAACCCCTTCCTCTCCACTTTGAGCTGCCCAGACTTGGGCTTCGGCCTTCCATTGCCGGTGACCAAGCTGTCCAGGGGACGGCCCCAGCTCCTCCCTGAGGGCTCCAATCCCGCCATCCCTCCCTCCTGGCCTGCCAGGCGAGAGCGTCCGAGTCCTGGGCCTTGTTTCTGGGTGGTCCAGAAGCGAATCCCCTGCTTGCGGCGGAGTGGGAGGTCGTGGGGGCGCGGGGGGGCGGGGTGGCAGGCAAAATCCCTTGGGTCCTCCAGACGAAATTCTCCCATATGTTGGCATTTTACTTGGTCTGTGTTTGTCTGTGATTTGCATTGCAATCTACACCTTATCTCTTGAAACCACAAATACCGCGTGGGATATGTTGGGGATTTGGAAGCTGAACTTTACTGTGATTTGTGCTTTCTGGGCCTCAGTTCTTTCAAGAATATAATGGCACCAGTAGTACTTCCTTCACCTGGCTCTTCTGAGGATTCAGGGAGCTAATTGTGTGTGTGTGTGTGTGTGTGTGTGTGTGCGCGCGCGCGCGCGCGCGCATAGAGTGTGCGGTGCTTAAGGCGATCCTCCGGGGGCGGTAGAGCAGTGGTACCACCTTACCAAGCACCTTCTGCGCGCCAGGTGCTGTTACAAGCCATGTGATGCGAGCCTTGTGATGCGAAGTCGTCTCTCTAAAGGCTGTCCAGGCTCTCAAAGGAGCCAGAGGCCCGACCACATTGTACCTCCAGTATAATGGGAACCATGATAGAGGAAGCATACCAGGGCTGTGCCCGCCCAGAAGGCGCATTAACCTGGAGCGGATCTGGAAAGAAGGACGTCCAGGATAAAGTGACACCTGGAGAGAGATGAGAAGCGCCTTCCAGGCTGGGGATGAAGCTTGAGCTTCTTTTTCTTTATTTCTTTTATTTTCTTTCTTTCTTTTTTTTTTTTTTTTTTTTGAAACAGTCTTACTCTGTCACCTAGGCTAGAGTGCAGTGGCACACTGCAACCTCCACTTCCTGGGCTCAAGCGATTCTCCCACCTTAGCCTCCCAAGTAGCTGGGACCATAGGCATGTGCCACCACGCCGGCTAATTTTTTGTATTTTTAGCAGAGACAGGCTCTCCCTATGTTGCCCAGCCCCATGTTGCCCAGGCTGGTCTCAAACTCCCGAGCTCAAGCGATCCGCCCACCTCAGCCTCTCAGAGTGCTGGGATTACAGGCGTCAGCCACCGCACCCAGCCGAGCTTGAGCTTCTTAATAGCTATGGCACTGTGGGCAGGTTATTTAATACCTCTATGCCTTAGTCTGTAAAACGGGGCTAATAATGCCCAGCTTACAGTTTTGAGGATTAAATATGCAAAGTGCTAATGCACCTTTACCGGAAGCTAAAAAATAGTAAGCCTTTTTTTGTTTTGTTTTTCTTTTCTTTCTTTTCTTTCTTTCCTTTTTTTTTTTTTTTTTTAAGATGGAGCCTCACTGTGTCGCCCAGGCTGGAGTGCAGTGGTGCTGGAGTGCAGTGACGCGATCTCAGCTCACTGCAACTTCCGCCTCCCGGGTTCAAGTGATTCTCCTGCTTCAGCCTCCCGAGTAGCTGGGACTACAGGCGACCGCCAGCCCGCCCGGCTAATTTTTTGTATTTTAGTAGAGATGGGGTTTCACCTTGTTGCCCAGGCTGGTCTCGAACTCCTGAGCCTAAGCAATCCTCCCATCTCGGCCTCCCAAAGTGCTAAATTACAGGCGTGAGCCACTGCGCCCAGCCCTAAGCCTTCCTTAAGTTAGCCATTATCATTGGGTGTCCTGGTTCAAAAACCTGACATGGCTAAGTTCTGGTGGTGGTGCGGGCGGTTGTTTTTTCTTTTGTGACAGGGTCTCGCCTATGTCGCCCAGGCTGCAGTGCAGTGGTGCAATCACTGCTCACTGCAGCTTCACCTTCCCAGGCTCAAGATATCCTCCCACCTCAGCCTCCCGAGTAGGTGGAACTAAAGGTGCATATCACCACACTCGACTAATTTTTTTTTTTCTTTTTTTTTGAGATGGAGTCTTGCTCTGTCACCCAGGTTGGAGTGCAGTGGCGCAGTCTTGGCTCACTGCAACTTCCACCACCCAGGTTCATGCCATTCTTCTGCCTTAGCCTCCTGAGTAGCTGGGACTACAGGCGCCCACCACCACGCCCGACTAATTTTTTGTATTCTGTACTAGAGACAGGGTTTCACTGTGTTAGCCAGCATGGTCTTGATCTCCTGACTTCATGATCTGCCTGCCTCGGCCTCACAGAGTGTTGGGATTACAGGCATGAGCCACTGTGCCTGGCTGGCTAATTTTTATATTTTTTGTAGAGATGGGGTTTCACTGTGTTGCCCAGGCTGGTCTTGAACTTCCAGGCTTCAGTGATCCACTTGCCTTGGCCCCTCAAAGTGCTGGGATTAAAGGTGTGAGCCACCATGCCTGGCCCAATCTGTTTTTGTTGTTGTTGTTGAGACAGAGTCTTGCTTTGTTGCCCAGGCTGGAGTACAGTGGCCTTATCTCGACTCACTGCAACCTTCTCCTCCCAGATTCAAGCAATTCTCGTGCCTCAGCCTCTCAAGTAGCTGGGACTGCAGGTGCACACCACCACGCCTGGCTAATTTTTTTGTATTTTTAATAGAGATGGGGTTTCACTATGTTGGCCAATCTGGTCCCAAACTCCTGACTTCAGGTGGTCCGCCTGCCTCGGCCTCCGAAAGTGTTGGGATTATAGGTGTGAGCCACCACACCTGGCCCCCAATCTGTTTTAGAAAGATCCTTCTGAAGGAGCTGAGTGAAGAACTGGGGGTAGAGAGGGCACTTGGAGACCAGCTGTCCTGGGCCAGGTGAGGACAGCTAATGAGACTTGAACTAAGGCAGTAACAGTAGGACTAGAAAATAGCATGCACTGGGTTAGAGCTTAACAAATCTAGAATGCTTGTTAAATATGCTGATTCCAGGCCTACCACCCTCACCCCCCAGGAAAAAGTCTTCAAGGGAAAGGCCTGGTAATTAAGTATTACAAGAACTATTGAAGTTTCCCAAGCCTTCTTGTATGCCTGTGTAATCATCTACTGAACCCTTCTGCCTGTGGAGATTCCTGCCACCCCTTCCCCTGTAATTCTCCACTGTAATTCAGAATGTATGGCAATAATTTCCAGACTAACCCAGGGGCTCATGGAAGGACCCTGCTAGCTATGAGGAACAATTAGAGGGATGCTTGTTCTAGGGAATCTTCAAATCTCAGGATTTGGTAACTGACAAGTGTGGAGTGAGTTGGGAGACCAGGATGGCTCCTGGTGCCAAGTTCTGGGCAAATCTCATGTAGCATTAAGGGTTTGCTGTGCCTTAGTGACAGCCAGTTTATTCCTTTGTATAGCTGGAAAAACTGAGGCTCAACCATAGCTCGCCTGAGGTCATATAGCCATTATGTGGCAGAAGCAAGTCAGGATTCAGGGTTTTTTTTGTTTTTTGTTTTGAGGCGGGGTTTGGCTATGTCGCCCAGGCTGGAGTGCAGTGGCTTACTGCAACGTCCACCACCTGGGCTCAGGCAATCCTCTCACCACAGCCTCCAGAGGAGCGGGGACCACAGTCACAGGATCACTCTGCCCGGCTTTTTTTTTTTTTTTTGTATTTTTGGTAGAGACAGGGTTTCGCCATGTTGCCCAGGCTGGTCTGAAACTCCTGAGCTCAAGTGATCCACCTGCCTCAGCCTCCCAAAGTGTTGTGATTACAGGCATGTGCCAACACGCCGTGCCGGATTCAGGTTTTTTAATGGTTGTGTTTTATTTATTTATTCATTTATTTATTGAGACAGAGTTTTGCTCTTGTTGCCCAGGCTGGAGTGCAGTGGCATGATCTCGGCTCACCACAACCTCCGCCTCCCGGGTTCAAGCAATTCTCCTGCCTCAGCCTCCCAAGTAGCTGGGATTACAGGCGTGCGCCACCACGCCCTGCTAATTTTGTATTTTTAGTAGAGACGGGGTTTCTCCATGTTGGTCAGGCTGGTCTTGAACTCCTGACCTCAGGTGATCCTCCCGCCTCGGCCTCTCAAAGCGCTGAGATTACAGGCATGAGCCACCACACCCGGCCTAATGGTTGTTTTTTTAATAGCACCCAGCTATGAACTGGGACACATCCCCATTGCCTGGAAAGTTTGAGGAGCAGGGGATAGGGCAATGAAGAGGAAAGAGGAGACAAGACCTTGTTTGACCCCTGGGAGAGCCGCTGGACTGAAGGGAGGGCTAAGGGGGATGAAGCAGTGGCCTTCTGTGACAGGTGTCTGCATCCCCATTGGCTGCTTCTGCCAATGTTGGGGGGACACAGAACTCTGTGGTTACAACCTTCACTTACCTTGGAGAGGCCCAGGAGTGTGTCTTAGAATGAGGCTGTCACGGCCGGGCGCGGTGGCTCAAGCCTGTAATCCCAGCACTTTGGGAGGCCAAGACGGGCGGATCACGAGGTCAGGAGATCGAGACCATCCTGGCTAACACGGTGAAACCCCGTCTCTACTAAAAAATACAAAAAAACTAGCCGGACGAGGTGGCGGGCGCCTGTAGTCCCAGCTACTCGGGAGGCTGAGGCAGGAGAATGGCGTGAACCCGGGAGGCGGAGCTTGCAGTGAGCTGAGATCCGGCCACTGCACCCCAGCCTGGGCGGCAGAGCGAGACTCTGTCTCAAAAAAAAAAAAAAAAAAAAGAATGAGGCTGTCACCTGACTTGAGTGTTCCTGAGAGGGCCTCAGTAGTACCATGTGTAAGTACCTGGGCGGGAGGCCTGGGGGTATCACCTTATGTAGGCAGCTCAGGAATGCTGTCCAAGGGTGCCTGAAAGGTTTACCAGCATCCTGTGTGTGCTTCAGTGTGAGGAAGGTCTAGGTGTTACTATTGTGTGCCTGAGGTTGACCCCGAGGTAAAGGTGTAAATGTGAGACCCTCCTGATACCTGTGTGTGCCTGTGAGTCTCAGGTGAAAAAAATGTGCCGCAGCAATGAATTAGTCATCTTACAGGGAGAAGGGAACTCATCTGCTACCATTATACTTGAATTTGAGACATATTTTACCAGTGTGTACCCACGTGGGGCTGTTACCTGAGAATGATACCCAGGTACGATACCTGTCTACCTATTACTTGCCTTACTAACATGCCTGAGAGGAAGCCCAAGTGTATCAGATTTCCTAAGATGGGTCAAGGTGCAACTTGGAGGGGCATGAGAAACGGAGCCACAAGTGTTACCTCCAACAGGGCTTCTGTGAACCCGGAACCCCAATCTGTGCCTCTGGGGTAAGCATCCTGAGCGGGCACGCCTGGGGCTTTAACAGCCCCTCCTTCCTTCATTCCCACAGGGCCCAGTGTTCACCATCACACCAGGGGCCAGAGGCCATGGCTTGCCTCCATGAGACCCGAACACCCTCTCCTTCCTTTGGGGGCTTCGTGTCTACCCTAAGTGAGGCATCCATGCGCAAGCTGGACCCAGACACTTCTGACTGCACTCCTGAGAAGGACCTGACGCCTACCCAGTGTGTACTTCGAGATGTGGTACCCCTTGGTGGGCAGGGTGGGGGAGGGCCCAGCCCCTCCCCAGGTGGAGAGCCGCCCCCTGAGCCTTTTGCCAACAGTGTCCTGCAGCTACATGAGCAGGATGCAGGGGGCCCAGGGGGCGCAGCTGGGTCACCTGAGAGTCGGGCATCCAGAGTTCGAGCTGATGAGGTGCGACTGCAGTGCCAGAGTGGCAGTGGCTTCCTTGAGGGCCTCTTTGGCTGCCTGCGCCCTGTCTGGACCATGATTGGCAAAGCCTACTCCACTGAGCACAAGCAGCAGCAGGAAGGTAGGCCACGTCCTTGTGGGAGCCTCCTCCCTGTTTCCCTGAGCCTGAGATCTGTTGGTCAGCTCCACTAAAGTCATGCAATGGTCCCTTCCCTCCCCATGACATGGCCCTAGTCCCTTAGCCATCCATCAGCCTCTAACTTCCCAACTTCTTTTAAGGTCACCCATTCATTCCTTCCCTGTTCCCTCGAACCTTCTTCTCGGCCTGTTTTTGGCTACCTTTCTGCCTCACCCTTCTTAAGTCAATTCAGCCAACCCAATGTTATCCCGTCCCTGGCCTTGAGTGTGGCTCTTTCTGAGGCTTGTGGCACTGTGCCTCCTGCCCACAGACCTTTGGGAGGTCCCCTTTGAGGAAATCCTGGACCTGCAGTGGGTGGGCTCAGGGGCCCAGGGTGCTGTCTTCCTGGGGCGCTTCCACGGGGAGGAGGTGGCTGTGAAGAAGGTGCGAGACCTCAAAGAAACCGACATCAAGCACTTGCGAAAGCTGAAGCACCCCAACATCATCACCTTCAAGTGAGGTCCAGGGCAGGGGCTGGGTGTTGGGGATACTATGCTAAGGCCTGGTACCCTCCTGGGCAGTGGGACCTACCCCATCCTTCCCAGAGGAGACCCTTAGGTGGAATGGGTGGGAATGGGGGTTCCAGTTATTAATCAGGTAAAGGCTCAGCCAGCTGAGGCCTTCATACCATCGTCTGTCTCGCAGGGGTGTGTGTACCCAGGCTCCCTGCTACTGCATCCTCATGGAGTTCTGCGCCCAGGGCCAGCTATATGAGGTACTGCGGGCCGGCCGCCCTGTCACCCCCTCCTTACTGGTTGACTGGTCCATGGGCATCGCCGGTGGCATGAACTACCTGCACCTACACAAGATTATCCACAGGGATCTCAAGTCACCCAAGTGAGTAAGCAAGCAGGGAGCAACAGATGTGCATGCAGGTGACCCACTCAAGTCAGTGTGGCCTTCTCCGCACTTCCAAACCATGCCCTACGTCCATGTGGCCATCTCAGAAACCTCTTCCAAGTGATAGTCCCATCTCAGGAGGGCTGTAGTGAGCCCCTCACCTTTGGGTGTCCCAAATGATTTAAAACTGAAAGGCAGGCCGGATGCAGTGGCTCACACCTGTAATCCCAGCACTTTGAGAGGCCGAGGCGGGTGGATCATGAGGTCAAGAAATCGAGACCATCCTGGCCAACATGGTGAAACCTTGTCTCTACTAAAAATAAAAAAAAATTAGTGGGGCATGGTGGCACATGCCTGTAGTCCCAGCTACTCAGGAGGCTGAGGCAGGAGAATCACTTGAACCCAGGAGGCGGAGGTTGCAGTGAGCCGAGATTGAACCACTGCACTCCAGCCTGAGTGACAGAGTGAGACTCCAGTCTCAAAAACAAACAAACAAACAAAAAACCTGAAAGGCAGAGTTGCTACAGAGTTAGATGAGGTGTGTGGAGGGGTGTGGACCCCAGCTGACTACACTCTTTACCAGCATGCTAATCACCTACGACGATGTGGTGAAGATCTCAGATTTTGGCACTTCCAAGGAGCTGAGTGACAAGAGCACCAAGATGTCCTTTGCAGGGACAGTAGCCTGGATGGCCCCTGAGGTGATCCGCAATGAGCCTGTGTCTGAGAAGGTCGACATCTGGTGAGGACTAGGCTGAAAACTGAGAAGAGTGGGTGGCCAGCCCTGGGGGCATGGTGGGCAACTTCTAGGGCTTGAGCACAAGTGATGGGCCGGTAGCAACCAGGACCTCTGGAGGAACCCCCTCCCAAGTGATGTCCCCTCATCCCTAGGTCCTTCGGTGTGGTGCTGTGGGAACTGCTGACTGGTGAGATCCCCTACAAAGACGTAGATTCCTCAGCCATCATCTGGGGTGTGGGAAGCAACAGTCTCCATCTGCCCGTGCCCTCCAGTTGCCCAGATGGTTTCAAGATCCTGCTTCGCCAGTGCTGGTAAGGATGGGCTGAGCTGGGATACTGGGCCTGGAGAAGTTGAGAACAGCAGTACTGATGGACAGCCAGTACCTAGAACCCTAGGTGGCCAAGTTCAGAGTCCTTAAGAGGGGAAGGGTATCAGGGCTCCCAGATGTGGCTCCCCAAGTACTGAGGACTCAGGATGTGGATCCAGGGAACTACAATCTAGAACTGAGAGGGGCTGGACTGACCAATAAATAGCAGGGACATTTAATACAAAGGACTGACTTCCATCTGAATCAGGCTCATTCTACCTTCTGAGCTGAGTCACCAGGGACAAGTGGTGTCACTCTGAAACTGTTTCCTCATCTACAAAATACAGTTAACAGTATCTGCATTCCTGGTTTGTCATGAAGTGCCAGTGAGTGCATACAAGTACAGGGAAGGAGCAGCATAACCACCAAGCATGGTTCGTTGAGCCTCAAGTAAACAACCTTAGAACACAGAAGGAAAGGGTCCCAGACCCTCATTTGGAACCTAGACCCAGGGAAGTTTGAAGATGGCTAATGTGTCATTGAGCATCTCCCAAAGTGTGGTTCCTTCAGTGAAGTTATTCAGAAAAGGCGTTTATTTGGGGAGACAAGTTGGAAAATATGGGGTTCAATAGGTTTCCTTACTGCAGGATTTTGACACACTAATGAATAGTGTTTAATATTCCCTAGAGACCATTGACCATAAGTTCTTTTGTCACAGAGTACATTCTAGGATTGGATTCTCCAGGACACACTTTGGGAAAGGATGCTCTAGTTCCTATCTGGTCCTCCCTCAAATTCTCCCCTCTCCTCCTAACTCCATTCCTTTCAGGAATAGCAAACCGCGAAATCGCCCATCATTCCGACAGATTCTGCTGCATCTGGACATTGCCTCAGCTGATGTACTCTCCACACCCCAGGAGACTTACTTTAAGTCCCAGGTGTGCTGTGGGTAGGAAAATGAATACCTAATTCCCCTTCTTTGCAGAGATGATGCCATCTGAGGGGGGAGGCTGGGAAATGGGTTAAGTGGGACTGAGGAGATTGGCTCTTAGAGAACGGAGTCAATCCACTCCTTTTTGCTCCAGCACACACATTGGCAGTGACGTGTGGGCAACCTGCAGAGCCTTTCACTGGGTGAAGGGATGGCTCTCACTCCTCGTCTGCTCTCCACCCACAGGCAGAGTGGCGGGAAGAAGTAAAACTGCACTTTGAAAAGATTAAGTCAGAAGGGACCTGTCTGCACCGCCTAGAAGAGGAACTGGTGATGAGAAGGAGGGAGGAGCTCAGGTGAGTTCCTGTGCTTGGGGAGGTGATTTTACCAACAGCAAGGACTATGCACCCAGTCAGCTCCTACCCAGCCCCAGGGCGGGTGGAAGGACTATGAAAGGACTGTGGACAGGAATTCTGAGACTGCGGATCTATTATGGCCCTAGATGAACCCAGTTCACCTTGGGGAACCCTTCTGCCCGTTGCAGACATGCCCTGGACATCAGGGAGCACTATGAAAGGAAGCTGGAGAGAGCCAACAACCTGTATATGGAACTTAATGCCCTCATGTTGCAGCTGGAACTCAAGGAGAGGGAGCTGCTCAGGTAACCCTACCTGTCCTTATGCACCAAGCCCTGGCGCTGTGCCTGCCTTAGAGATCCTACTGAGACCGGGGTGCCCCTTCCTGGTCATTTGCCCAGCTGAGAAGGTGCCTGGATCTTTAGGCGAGAGCAAGCTTTAGAGCGGAGGTGCCCAGGCCTGCTGAAGACACACCCTTCCCGGGGCCTCCTGCATGGAAACACAATGGAGAAGCTTATCAAGAAGAGGAATGTGCCACAGAAGCTGTCACCCCATAGCAAAAGGTGGGACATGAATGGTGGTTCCAATATGGCAAGAGGGATACTGAAGTGGCAGCAGATGTTTAGCAGGGAGATGCGTACTTTAGTGTCCAAAGATAGGGAGTGCTTTTGAGTACATAGATTTGGCAGTCTCAACCTTTTACTTTTTCTCTCCTTCCAGACCAGATATCCTCAAGACAGAGTCTTTGCTACCTAAACTAGATGCAGCCCTAAGTGGGGTTGGGCTTCCTGGGTGTCCTAAGGGTCCCCCCTCACCAGGACGGAGTCGCCGTGGCAAGACCCGTCACCGCAAGGCCAGCGCCAAGGGGAGCTGTGGGGACCTGCCTGGGCTTCGTACAGCTGTGCCACCCAATGAACCTGGAGGACCAGGAAGCCTAGGAGGGGGACCCTCAGCCTGGGAGGCCTGCCCTCCCGCCCTCCGTGGGCTTCATCATGACCTCCTGCTCCGCAAAATGTCTTCATCATCCCCAGATCTGCTGTCAGCAGCACTAGGGTCCCGGGGCCGGGGGGCCACAAGCGGAGCTGGGGATCCTGGCTCACCACCTCCGGCCCGGGGTGACACCCCACCAAGTGAGGGATCAGCCCCTGGCTCCACCAGCCCAGATTCACCTGGGGGAGCCAAAGGGGAGCCACCTCCTCCAGTAGGGCCTGGTGAAGGTGTGGGGCTTCTGGGAACTGGAAGGGAAGGGACCTCGGGCCGGGGAGGAAGCCGGGCTGGGTCCCAGCACTTGACCCCAGCTGCACTGCTGTACAGGGCTGCCGTCACCCGAAGTCAGGTAAAGTATGGGAAGGCTCCTGAGCTCTTTCCCTTTTTCCTTATTCTCCCTGGGGTCCAAGTCTAATCCCCCACATTATGCTCAATTTTAAGCCATTCCCTACTTTACCCTTTTAAACTACGTTCCCTTCTCCTGGATTCTTAGTGACCTCTTTCCACTTCTGACCACAGTCCCCCCATCTCTCCTGCAGAAACGTGGCATCTCATCAGAAGAGGAGGAAGGAGAGGTGGACAGTGAAGTAGAGCTGACATCAAGCCAGAGGTAAGTGATGGAGTACAGGAGTTAATGGCATTTTTGTTTTCTGCAAGGGGCAGAACCAAGCTGTAATCCCCCTCTTCAACATGTAGGTGGCCTCAGAGTCTGAACATGCGCCAGTCACTATCTACCTTCAGCTCAGAGAATCCATCAGATGGGGAGGAAGGCACAGCTAGTGAACCTTCCCCCAGTGGCACACCTGAAGTCGGCAGCACCAACACTGATGAGCGGCCAGATGAGCGGTCTGATGACATGTGTTCCCAGGGCTCAGAAATCCCACTGGACCCACCTCCTTCAGAGGTCATCCCCAGCCCAGAACCCAGCTCCCTGCCCATTCCACACCAGGAACTTCTCAGAGGAAGGCAGGTGAGTGACACAACAGCAACAAGCAGATATTGAACAGGGAGAGCTGTAAGCAGATAGATGCCTTATCTTTTGACAGCTTTTGGGGAGACAGCTGCACAGGCCAGAAAGTACCATAAAGAGCAAATATCCACGTGGTGGAATTTCAGAAGCCTCTTGCAGAGCATCTATTATGGTGCCTGACCAGTAGCTTGTATGTAGCTATAAGTTGCAGCCAGGGAAGGATTCTGAAAGGAGTCTGACACCCTGGAGAATGGCCTGAGCAACTGAAATCTGGAAGAAATAAATCAGTAAGCCGGTCGGGCACGGTGGCTCACACCTGGAATCCCAGCACTTTGGGAGTCCGAGGCAGGTGGATCACAAGGTCAGGAGTTCAAGAACAGCCTGACCAATATGGTAAAACCCCATCTCTATTAATAGTACAAAAATTAGCCGGGCATGGTGGTGCGCGCCTGTAATCCCAGCTACTCAGGAGGCTAAGGCAGAATTGCTTGAACCTGGGAGGCGGAGGTTGCAGTGAGCTGAGATTGCGCTATTGCACTCCAGCCTGGGCAAAAGAGCAAGACTGCTGTCTCAAACAAGTCAGTAAGCCACTGGCTATTAAAATGACCCCAGCAAAGAACCCTAAGGAATCTCACTCCATTTCTACTCTTTCTCACAGGGCCCTCCCAATTCTGAGGACTCAGACTGTGACAGCACTGAATTGGACAACTCCAGCAGCGTTGATGCCTTGCGGCCCCCAGCTTCCCTCCCTCCATGAAAGCCACTCATATTCCTTGTACATAGAGAAATATTTATATAAATTATATATATATACATATATATATATATATATATATATGCGCCACATAATCAACAGAAAGATGGGGCTGTCCCAGCCGTAAGTCAGGCCGAGGGAGACTGATCCCCTGACCAATTCACCTGATACTCTAGGGACACTGGCAGCTGTGGAAATGAACGAGGCACAGCCGTGGAGCTGTGCCTAAGGGCAAACTGGCCCCTTCCTGCCCCACCCCATTCCTTATATTCAGCAAGCAACAAGGCAATAGAAAAGCCAGGGTTGTCTTTATATTCTTTATCCCCAAAGAATGGGGGTGGGGGGAGGGAAGGGTGGGAGGGGCAGGAGAGAAAACCACTTAAGACTGCACTTTTCTGTTCTGTTTTACTCTGTTTACACATTTTGCACTTGGGAGAAGGGAGACTAAGGCTGGGTCCTCCCCTCTGAGGATTCTCAGGTGGCAATGTAACTCATTTTTTTGTCCCTCCATTGATCTTCTCTGCCCAAGCCCCGTCTTAGGGTCCAGGGGGAGGTTAGGAGACTGATAGCATGTGATGGCTCAGGCTGAAGAACTGGGGTGCTGTTTAAGTCCCTACTTTCTTCCTGGTGCCTGATTGGGGTGGGGACTGTCCTACTGTAACCCCTGTGAAAAACCTTGAAATATAACCACTCCATGCAGGCCCAGCTGTTGAGGGTTTTCTTGATGAATGAATGGGGTACCATACATGGTTAAGATAAAGCCTTGGGCTCTGGACTTCATCTAAGGTGTCTGGACAAGTTCTCCTGCCCCTCCACTTTTTTGCATCTATTCTCACTAAATTGAGTATAATGTCAAGCCCCAACTTTCTAAAATTATAGGAATAAATGGTAGCAGGTACATCCTTCTAACTCGTTATGGAGGACTATAAATGAAGTTACTAAAAACAATACACTGAAATTTTTAGTTTAAAATATGCAAGCCTGAACAAGGGGACCAACATTCCCAAGAAACTGGAACCCAGTCAGACATATGACCAACTGCTTAATGTGTATGCCATGTACGTCATGTGTCATTCCTTTCCCCCACCCCCAAGTGGACGTGCTTGCCTGCCTGTAGGACAGGTAAGTCCTAGGAAAGTCTAATCCTCAATCTTTTGGACACAAGTTTTATAAGGGCCAACCAAGCATGAAGTCAGGGAAAAATAGGATCAAGGGCCACAAAAAAAGATGGAAGTGGTAAAATAGAAGAAAACATCTTAACCGGAATAAAGGCTTCTATTCAAAACCCAAGAAGGGTCCTTTGAGGGATAAAAGGTACAAAAATAACAGCAAGACAAGAGGAATAAAACCCACATGAATCACTGTGGCATCCAGTTTCTATTCACAAAGAAAAAGCTCCAGTCCATCTTTTAATTTTTTTGAAAAATTCCTGACATTACAGAACTAAACTGAAATGTATTAATATTCCACTCTTACATTTCCATGACAAACAGAAAAATTCATGAGCCAAAAAAACAAAACAAAAAACCAAAAAAAAAAAAAAAAAAAAACAGGGAGAAGCTTATAAAACTAAATATGGATCTCAGCATCAACAGCTGAACAGAGAAAGGAATTAAAACGCTTTAATTAAAAAATCACGAGTGGATGATAAAGTGTGTAGAAACTGAAAATTTACAAACTATTTAAAACCTGGAATCGCTGACTGTTCAGAAACTACACAGATGGATCATGGGTGGTGGTGAACAGCAGAAAGGGATTATGGATGAATCTGCATTGTTCTAGCTGCTCCCCATGCCACCCGTCTCCGAGGAAAGCCTGTAACACAGAAACAAGAACTCAGTTAGTTTCCCCAGTGCCCAGCTGCACTTCATCTCTACCTGGTCCATGAAATGTGAAGAGTAAATCAGTGCTGGAGTACCAAGGGAGACATTTTAAGGTTTCTTAAATTTACCAGTACCATAATCCTTTAATCCTTGCAATCCAAGCACGTGGAGGTCTATCACCTCAGAACCGAGGGAAACAGCCCTTGGTTATCAAATGTCCCTCAAACTATATTATTTTAGTTCCACCTCCATGGTGGGCTAACCAAGGAGCATACTTTCTGGAAACAGGCCCCTCTAAAGAGTGCTCACAATACACAGAAGCAATGTTTCTTTATTGCTGAGCTCACTTTGGCTCCTCCCAAACAGCTGACAAAATACCAGTTTAGGAAAGAAACAGTCATCTGAGAGTAGTCTCAAGGGTTTAATGCTGAGACAACTCAAGGCCTTTAAAGCCCTGAAGTTCTATCAATGTGTAGGGTATGAGGTAACACAGTTTTAAAGGTAAAGAGATGTTAAAAAGAGATGTAAAAATAATTATGGGTCAAGAATTATACTCAAATTTATTTATTTAAATTAATTGATTTATTTTTTGAGACAGAGTCTAGCTCTGTCACCCAGGCTAGAACGCAGTGACGTGATCTTGGCTTACTGCAACTTCCGCCCTCAAGCAATTGTCCTGCTTTAGCCTCCACCCGATAGCTGGGATTATAGACAGCCACCACCGCTCCCAGCTAGTAGAGACCAGGCTTCAACGTGTTGCCCAGGCTGGTCTCAAACTCCTGACCTCAGGTGATCCACCTGCCTTGGCCTCCCAAAGTGTTGGGATTATTACAGGCGTGAGCCACTGCGCCTGGCCTTATTGTTTTTGTTTTTGTTTTTTTTTTTTGAGACCAAGTTTCACTCGTCACTCAGGCTGGAGTGCAATGGCGCAATCTCAACTCACTGCAACCTCCACCTCCCGTGTTCTACCGATTCTCCTGCCTCAGTCTCCTGAGTAGCTGTGATTCCAGGCAGCTGTCACCATGCCCAGCTAACTTTTGTATTTTCAGTAGAGACGGAGTTTCACCATGTTGGCCAGGCTGGTCTCAAACTTCTGATCTCAGGTGATCCACTTGTCTTGGCCTCCCAAAGTGCTAGGATTATAGGCGTGAGCCACCGCGCCCGGCCTTAAAAAGTTTTTTAAAAAGTTTTCAGGACTTAAAAGTAGCAGACAAAATAATTTGTTTTAACTCTGTAGCTCACTCTACAAGCTCCTAGATCTTGTCAAGCCATGTCCTCCATCTAAACATACCTGGCTAAAATGCCTTTCTGTTTCAAAGAGATGGTCATTTAAGGTCCTGGAATCCAATTTAGGGCTTTCAGGGAAAGGTATTCAAGTACTCGGTATGCTTCATTGGTAGGTAGGTAGGCAGGCAGCAAGACAGGCAGGCAGCTCTCATTTTGAATAGAACCAAATGTGTAAGACTTCATTTCAGTTCATGAAGTTATTTCATAAGATTTTAAATTGATTGGCATAAAATATTTGTGATATGTGGTCATGAAAACATGACTGGTAATTCACCATCTGTATCCCTTCCACAACAATGCAAAGCCAAAAGCTGGGTAGAAAAGCAAGGGCCAAAAAACTGAAAAGTCCTTCGACTACAAACTATTTATTTTTAGTCAGAAATGGTTTCTCCACCTCAGCATTAAGGGAATATTTAGTTCTTAAAAGGGGGGTAGACTAGTGCTATTTCAAAACACAATGATCTACCGAAAGGTAAACAATAGCCGTGAATTAAAGGGTTCAGTAAGAACTGAAGGTCTAAGGAAGGAACTGCTAGATACCATTAGACCTAGGACCTAAAAATTTAAGTTTATAAAAATTGGTGGTAGCACTCTGGCCCCACCAGAGCTCTAAAAGAAATGTCCTGAATGTCTATCAAGCCCAAATAGGGATTTGCTGGAGTAGGGGAAGTGAGGCAAGGAGAAATGCTATGAAATACTGAGTCAGGTATTCTAGGATAGAAGACCACATGGGGGAGCTCTAAGCTTTAAAAAAAATTAAAACTGAGGTCTTTTGGAAGTACTGATGGTAGCTAGCCCCTTAAACATGTGGAATCCTTCCTTGGGGAATAGCCACTAGATTAAGAGGCTTTCCAATCAAGAACTACATGAACAAAACCAGGTCCCTGGGGGGAGATGGTATCAGCATGATTAAGGCCTAACTACAGAAAGAGAGGGCTTACCAAGGGAGAGACCACATAATAAAGGAGCAACTAAATAAAACTCTTAACTGGACAGGTTTGGCCATCTAATCCTTTATGCATACTTGGGAGCTGTAATACTTCTTCATAGGCCCAATCTGGGATGGAAGGGCCACAATAACATCAGAGAATGAGACAATATATTGGAATACTAACAGCTTTTTTTTTTTTGTCAGCCAATGGGGATGCTGGGAAAAAGTCATCAGGGGAAGTATCTCTACACTGAGTTCTCTAATGCCCTGGGAAGAGCATTATACTTTCAGCACTGTGGCAATGTGTACTCTGGTTGAATGGAAGGCTATCAGAGGCCTTATGCCACTATATAAGTATATTTGTGTTTTATGAGAGGCCTGTGCCCATCTTAGCATAAGAAAATGAACAACGTTTCAGGGAGGTTAGTATGATATGAGTAAAAGTAAAGTTTAAGTTGTTAGTCCTGGCTAGTCACTCATAACCTACGAATTTAAATTATCTTAGGGCCTCTATTTTTTAATCTGTAAAATGAGGGGATCAATGCGTTACAGATTAGTTGATCCTTAAGGTTCCTTCCAAATCTAAGCATGTTACTTCCTACTCGTGATAGTGTTGGTGAGGAGGAGAAAGGATACAGCAAGGAATAGAAAAAAGGGTAAAGAAACTTGGTTAACAGAGTTGGTTTAGGATGAGTGGATGGCATCATGTCAAGTTGTGGATAATGTCACGCGTTGGCTGAGATATACCCTAATGTCACAGAAAGAGGCATAATGGTAATTCAGAGGAATGCAGACAGAAGCTGCCTAATTTTATTAGACTTATCCCACTTTGCCCCTCCCCTTCATTCTGGGTAAAGAAGTACGTTCTCTTAATGTATGACTTGGAAGAGATCCCTCACGGTAACCATTCACCAGAGGAATCCTGGGATGAACACCTTGTTAGCCGCTGCTGGCAAGGTAAGGCCATCTGAGAAGTCAGACAAACTTCGTCATTAGTGAAGCTTGTTGCCAATTACAGAGGACCCTCAGGATCTAAACTGCCGCAGGCTTTTATTTCTTTGTGGGAATATTGACAAAGGACTATAAAATTCACTTGGGATTCAAAAAGCCCATGTCAGTTATACAGGCTTCCTAGTTGAATAGCCACAGGTCACAAGCCCCCAACCCTTTACCCTTCACAGCACACAGTATACTAAGGTTCTTACTGCGCCAACTTTATTACAGCTAGAAACACAAATATGGCCAAGAAGGCGTGCTGATAGCTTCACCATTAAATAATTATTTAAAAAAAAAAAGGTTAACGAAGCAGCTTTTATTAATTAACACAGAGCCTAACACATTGTTATATTGCAAGGCAGAATAAAGCTACAAAGAAGAGTAACAAACAAGAAAGAAGAGAAAACTGTGGCTCTAGATAAAGAATTCAAGTCAGACCCTGAAACAGGCACTCAGCTGAAATGGCCTAAACCTAAACAAGGGTTACCACTCCCCCCACCCCCACCCAGTTATCCCCCAAAGTAGTAAAAAGGAAAGGGTAACAAGCTCACAATAATTTCATTCTCACCAATGTTAACAAAGGAAAACAAAATGAACCAAATAATACTGGAGGAGGTGCCTCAAGATATGCAATCAGTAGGGAGAGAATCTCTGTTTCTCGCCTTTCAGTTTGTTAGTTACACATGGCACGGCAGAGGTGGTGGTGGTGGTAGCTGAAGCCCCGGTACCCTTAGCAGCAGACACAACATTTAGAGCCAGGAGAGGGATGGGTTTCATGCCAAGCAGACTGGAGACACAAGGGGCGGTCGGAAGAGGGTTGGGGAGGCTGGAGGGTGCGTCGGAGGTCCCCGCTGTGGCGAGCGAGGGGGTGGTGGTGGAGGAGGAAGAAGAAGAAGGGGTGGAGGGTTGAGAGAGGTTGATGCTGAGGTGATCAGGGATCGTGACGGAGGCTGCCTGGGAGGAGGGTTTAGCGTTTTCTAAACTGTAACAGAGGAAAAAAGGAACAAAAAAAAAAGGGTGGGTGGAAGGGAAGACCACAAAAGGGAATAAGTACAGGACAAAAACTGCTTCAGTTATATCAGTAAGTGCCTCTGGTTGACAATTAGGAAGACCTAGTGTCAACTTATGACAAGCTTTCTTTTAGCCTGTGTCCCACCCTCTAAATATGTATACTTCCATTCCACAGAGCTACTTAAAAACTGCTATGGGGAAGAAAAAGCTGACAGAGAAAAGAAAACATAGGGCACATACTTTCATGTGTCTGACACACTGACCCAACCCAGACGTTGAAGGAATGATTTCAGGTAGAAAAAAGATACTCATCAATCACCCAACAAGGAAGAAATGTTTCCTCTAATCAAATGTCAATTTCCTATTCTAACAGAAAATCAATTATCCCGTAATTACTTGTGAAGCTTTGAATATTTATAAAGCAGAATTTTAAAAAATCCTTCCAGCTGTAGTATTAAAGTCTGCTTATATTTCCACAGCAAATAAACCAATATTAGGGTAGAAAGAGACAAGAGTCCAAAGTAGGTCACTGACTAATTTCAAATTTCAAAGAATGTAGCGTTTTCAAAGAAAAATGCCGAGAACAGAAGTGTAGATAAGAACTAGGGAAGCTTTTCTGGTGAGCGGTGGTATAAAAAGTTGTTTTTGACCGATCATACTTTTAATGTGGACCTTTCAGAAGTGGAAAAGAGAAACTCAAGTATCACCTAAAAATTCATACTTAAAAAGCAAAAATGCTGCTGCTTCTACTCCCAAAATAAGCTCCACAGAACAGTAAGGATATGTGTCTCCCAAATGCCTGTATGTGTCTAAGCCAGAACCACATATATTTGGGAAATTTGCCTGGACAATTAAGCCCACAAGGCTAAGTCTTCAAGAGCAGAAAGGCTCCTCTTAAAACCTCATTTTGTTACCTATGTCCAAAGACAGCTGCAATCCATAAAGGAGAGGGAGGGATACAGAAGTCCACTAACTATATAAAAGGACCCAGACTGCCACCATGAAAAATCAAGAGACAGGAGAAAATGCCCAGAATCCAGTGAAATCCTTCTCACCTTAAAAAAATGAAACAAAACAAAACAAAAAAACCCTTTGACTTCTACATTTAAACTGCACCAAAGAATGGAAAGAATAAGCTTTGTGCATGCAGTCTTTGCTTTGGTGTTAGATGAAACTTTGACCCTAATCCAAGGCTTCGATGATACTCAATTGCTATTCAGTCACAATCATCCTGAAAAGAGTGACTCTACCAAGAGAATTCTGCTTCCTGACATGTAGCCACTGACCTATTGCAGGGGCTAGACAAGCAGGTGACATTTAAACAGTCACAATTTAAATTACATGAAGGGCAAGCCTACCGGAAGAAAAAAACAAATTCCAGCTTTCAAAAACGATTCTTGCCACTGAAAACCGAAAAATTCTTGCCCTCCAAAATCCTAATTACAAATACGAAAAGCCGGGCGCAGTGGCTCCCACCTGTAATCCCAGCACTCTGGAGGCCGAGGCGGGCAGATGATGAGGTCAAGAGATTGAGACCATCCTGGCCAACATGGTGAAACTCTATCTCTACTAAAAATACAAAAACTAGCTGGAAGTCGTGGTGCGTGCCTGTAGTCCCAGTTACTTGGGAGGCTGAAGCAGGAGAATCACTTGAACCCAGGAGGTAGAGGTTGCAGTGAGCCGAGATTGAGTCATTGCACTCCAGCCTGGTGACAGGGCAAGACTCTGTCTCAAAAAAAAAAAAAAAAGAGGCCGGGCGTGGTGGCTCACGCCTGTAATCGCTGCACTTTGGGAGGCCGAGGCGGGCGGATCACGAGGTCAGGAGATCGAGACCATCCTGGCTAACACGGTGAAACCCCGTCTCTACTAAAATACAAAAAAAAAATTAGCCGGGCGCGGTGGTGGGCGCCTGTAGTCCCAGCCACTCGGGAGGCTGAGGCAGGAGAATGGTGCAAATGCGGGAGGCGGAGCTTACAGTGAGCCCAGATCACGCCACTGCACTCCAGCCTGGGCGACAGAGTGAAGACTCTGCCTCAAAAAAAAAAAGAAAAAGAAAAACAATTCTTGTAATCCCAGCACTTGGGGAGGCAAATCACTTGAGGTCAGGAGTCAGAGACAAGCCTGACCAACATGGTGAAATCCTCTCTCTAAAAAAGAAAAAGACCTCTTTGCAAACAACCTTGGTGTAAAAGTCTACTACTACCATTTCATTCTCAACACAGAACCTAGTGTGCTTGGTGGATAGACAAGAAAACAAATCGAGGAATGGGAAAGCTTTTCTACACAGAGTAGCAGCACCTAAAGAAATGAAGAGACTTAAAGCTAAATGTCACACTGCTACTGGGGAAATGGTATGTTCTTAGCTAGCACTAAATAACCATGGCATACAAACATGGTCAGTACAAGCACAACAATACAGACCTCATAGGAATTCCTTTCCCCTGTACTAGATTCAGGAACTCATGTAAAACTTTTATGACAAAGAGACCAAACACTTGTAAGAAAGGTAAATAATAACTAGACAACACTCCCCATTAAAACAGACCTAAGGGCTTCAGGGCTAACACAATGCTTTAAAATATTAGTAAGCAATTAAGGGTGTGACTTCAGCACATGAGTTGAGAAAGCAAGTAATATAAATGACTGTAGGATCCCATTTGACTGTGAACAGTGTCCTCAAATTCTCAGAGTAGTAACATTACCTAGCCACGGGTAAGGGAAATAAAACCCTCGGGAAGCCATTAAGGGATGAGACTGGGGGAGGGGTGAGATAGAAAACACACTTCACACTTCCAAAACATTCCAATACCTGTGCTTCCCACATTCCCACAAGCTCTGAATAAAACACATGTGCAATCTGAGAAAAATGGGTGTTTCCAGAACAAATGGTAATTGCTGCCTCCAAGAAACTGCCTTGTTGTCCTATTACTCTATTGTCCTTATTACAATTAAGGGTGCTTTGGACTCCAAATCAAATCAGTGAAAGAAACAGTAGTCTATATGCTATGTAGAACAAGAGACCCACAATTGATTTTGAGAGTGCTCTAGCCAGAGAACTCTTATTATTGAAGACATGGGCCACTCTTTCCTCTTCCCATATCATCAAGTTAAATGCGGGCAATCTGTGCTCCCTATTCCCCAACCCCTTGCAAACTTATTGCAATTTGTTTACTTTTTCTGCTACACTCAAAGTAGGGCTACCAAAAAAAAAAAATTTTGGCCATCTTTACCCATTGCCCATGTAATCCCACATTTAATAACATACTGCAGCTCTCCCTCACACACACATTACTGTGTTGGCGTAAGTAAGACAAAAGGTAGGGCAATCTTACCTGACATTGATTAGATATTGAGCCAGGCTAATGCTGGCAGCAGATCCAGTGATGGTAACCTGCCTATCAGTAGATCCTTCCACTGGGTTCGCAATTTTGATCTGCGCCCCAGACATCTGACGGATCTCATTGATTTTGGCGCCTTGACGCCCGATTATGCAGCCAATCAACTTAAGGGAGAAAAACAAGGCACACCAAATTAGAGTTGCATGGCTAGGTCCAAGAATCCCACCCCTGCCCTCTAGCTCCTACAGCTGTGGCCAGGCTGGAGTGCAGTGGTCTGATTTCACCTCACTGCAATCTCAGTCTCCTGGATTTGGGCAATTCTCCTGCCTCAGCAGGACTACAGGGACATGCCATCATGCCCAGCCTACTTTTGTATTTTTAGTAGAGACGGGGTTTCACCATGTTGGCCAGGATGGTCTCGATCTCTTGGCCTTGTGATCCACCCGCCTCAGCCTCCCTAAGTGCTGGGATTACAGGTGCGAGCCACCGCGCCTGGCCTTTAAAAAAAAAAAAAAAAAAGAAACAGGGTCTTGCTATGTTGCTCAGGCTAGTCTCAAACTCCATGGTTGAAGCCATTTTCGAACCTCAGCTTCTCTATCTCTGTACTCCCTGTACCTGGGATTACAGGTGTACACCGCCCTGCCCAACTTCATCCTATACCCTTTTATCCATACACTTTTGATCAAAAAACTCTTGACCCATTCTTCAGTCGGACCATGGTAAGAGCCAGTTCTGAGCCAACTCACTCTTAGGTCCAAGTATTAGCTCTTCATTATTTCTGTCCTCAGAGTATTAATTCCAAAGACAAAATAAACCAGAGCCAAAACAAGAATAAATTTAGACAGCTAGAAATAGATAAAGGTAGAAATACATTGTTTCTGGCAGCAAAGATGCTTAAAGTCATCCTGCCGTAATTACCACCTTGACAAGAATTCTGGCCAATTCCTAAGGTGTTTTTGCCTTGGGAAAAGGTGGAGGAAAAAAAAAAAGGTCAACATTTGCACTAATACTGTAAACAATATGACCTTGGATAGCACAGATCTAAAGTTCATGAACCACTACACTGTGGTGGGGGACAGTGACTCATGCCTGTAGGCTGAGGTGGGTCAATCACTTGCGCTCAGCAGTTTCACGGCGAAACTCCATCTTTACAAAAAAATACAAAAAAAGCTAGCCAGGCATAGCGGCATGTACCTGTGGTCCCAGGTACTCAGGAGGCTGAGATGGGAGGATCTCTTAAGCCTGGAAATCCAAGGCTGCAGTGAGTCAGGATCGTGCCTCTCTTGCTCCAGCCTGGGCAACAGAGGGAGACCCTGTGTCAAAAAAAAGAAAGCCACCACACCTTTTTTTTTTTTCCTTTCTTGTTTTTTTTTGAGACAGTCTTGCTCTGTTGCCCAGGCTGGAGTTCAGTGGCACGATCTCGGCTCACTACAACCTCTGCCTCCCGGGTTCAAGCGATTCTCCTGTCTCATCCTTCTGAGTAGTGGGATTACAGGTGTGTGCATGCCTGGCTAATTCTTGTATATTTAGTAGACACAGGGTTTCACCACGTTGGTCAGGCCTGTCTCCTGATCTCATGACCCACTTGCCTCGGCCTCCCAAAACCGCTGGGATTATAGGCATGAGCCACTGCACCCGGCCGAAAACCACTACGTTTTCTAAGGATAAGGCTTTAGCTTCTACAAAAACAAAGGCAAGCTGGACGCAGTGGTTGACGCCTGTAATCCCAATGCTTTGGGAGGCTGAAGGGGGGATCGCTGGAGGTCAGGAGTTCAAGATCAGCCTGACCAACATGGAGAAACCCCATCTCTAATTAAAAAAAATACAAAAATCAGCTGGACATGGTGGCACACACCTGTAGTCCCAGCTACTCGGGAGGCTGAGGCAGGAGAATCACCTGAACCCAAGAGGCGGAGGTTGCAGTGAGCCAAGCCTGGGAAACAGAACAAGAGCGAGACGCCGTCTTAAAAGAAAAAAAAAAGGCAGCAAATGGACACGAATTTCTTTCCCTTTTTTTTTTTCTCTTGAGATGAGAGTTTCACTCTTGTTGCCCAGGCTGGAATGCAACGGCACTATCTCGGCTCACCACATCCTCCACCTCCCAGGTTAAGGCGATTCTCCTACCTTAGCCTCCCAAATAGCAGGAATTACAGAGATGTGCCACCATGCCCAGCTTTTTGTATTTTTAGTAGAGATGGGTTTCTCCATGGTAGTCAGGCTGGTCTTGAACTTCCAAGCTCAGGTGATAAGCCCACGTCGGCCTCCCAAAGTGCTAGGATTACAGGCGTGAGCCACTGCGTCCAGCTAGGAATTTCTATTGTCAACAAAAAGTTACTGCTGTCTTGTCATACCTCACACAATAATTCTATCATAGCTGTCATCACAATTCTACATACTATAATCAACTTATTTTTGTATCTCAAAATTCCCATTTTCCATTCTTGGGGTATGAAGAACAAAAACAAAAATAAAGATAAAATTATAAAATTCCCAGTTTCTTTCCCTAGAGCTTAAAAGTAGCAGGACATGTAGGCCAAGTGCAGGGGCTCACGCCTGTAATCCCAGCACTTTGGGAGGCCACAACGGGCAGATCACCTGAGCTCGGGAGAGCGAGACCAGCCTGACCAACATGGAGAAACCCCATCTCTACTAAAAACACAAAATTAGCCAGAGGTGGTGGCACATGCCTGTAATCCCAGCTACTCGGGAGGCTGAGGCAGGAGAATCGGTTGAACCCAGAGACAGAGGTTACAGCGAGTAGATCACGCCATTGCACTCAAGCATGGGCAAGAAGAGTGAAACTCTGTCGCGGGGGGAAAAAAAAAAAAAAAAAAAAAAAGGTAGCAGGACACTGCTGAAACGACATCTATTTCTTTAAAGTCAATTTTCTCATTTTCATCCTACACAACCTAACTACACTTACATCATTTGGAATGGTGAGTTCATGAGAAGTAGTCTGAGCAGATGCATCCAAACCTGCTAAAAGACAGAAGAGAGCAAGCAAATTCAATGCACAGCATTCAAAACCCCACTGACTTGCACATTAAACTAACAGAAGGAAATAAACTGGAAACCCAGCATCATTGGCTGTTGGGATTCATCACTAACTTGGAAGCCTCCAAAGAGGAAAGAGGGGGGAGAAGGGTGTAGAAATAATGCTCGAAAGGTTCTTCTGTACACTCAGAAGAGCTGATTTCATGCCATTTCCTGCAAAGCCCAGCCTATTAGGGACGGGGGATGGAAGCAAGGGCAAGGGAGTGTGGTATCCTCAAAGAGGACCAATGTCTAAACAAGTCCTTCTGTACTTCTACCCCTATCCTGCTGTTGTGTTCCAAACTGCATCTCACCTGATGCTCACTAGCACCAGTGCCAATATTATGCCTGTTAATGGGTACCATGGACTTTTGGCACACATGCAGAGTTGTTTTAAATATACCTGTATCAGATTAAGGCCCTCCACCCCCTATCCTCCTAACCTAGACTGGAAGGTCAGATAGAATGAAATGGCAGTCAGGTGAGGGGACTTCATTTCTCCAGATTTAGTCCCTGTCTTTTGTTCAGTAATTTTGTTCTGGCTTTCATTTTGTTTTCCAAAGAAAAAGAAAGAAAAAAAAAAATCCCATCAGCAAATACCCATACCCATCTTTAACAACACCTGGACTGAACCAGGCCAGCTGGCTAATACTCAAGCTTAGTCCTGATCTCAACTATGGCTGCTGGTCTCATCATTTTTAGAAGGGGGTTGGCCAGATCCATCAAGGGACCCTCAGGGGCACCAGGCCCACCCCTTCGCTCTCTCAGCTCCTCTCTGCCATGTGCATGTTGCTGGTATGGTTCATGGGCAGTGAAACAAGACTCCCACCAGTTTATTAATATAACAGTAGAATACTACAGATTTTTTTTTTTTTAATCATTACCCCAATAGCCTTTCACCTCTGGAGAGCTGGATTCAATGCCTGTTAAGATACAAGTGAAAATGAGTTTGGTGGTCTCATCCTAACCCTATCGGACAAGTTATTCCTTATACAGAAAAGCCCCAAAAACAGAAATAAAACAAAAACAAAAACAAAAACAAAAAAACACTACACAATTTGGCACAAATGGATGGTCTCTACCCAAGCCTGTGAATTGCTGGTGGAGAGAAAGGGGGTGCTGATCAGATCAAGGGGGCAGCAGTCAGGATGGGCTCAAAGAAATATCAGCCTACCCTTTGCCTGACAAGCATCCCCAAACCTCACCCCCAAACCTTCCAGGGCTTTTTTTTCTTTTAGAATAACTGACCCCAAATGAAAACCACGTTAACAAACACATTACCTCCTTGGGCTTAGCCATAGTAGACAGGCAAGTTTAAACCAGCAGGATGCTGGATAACGAAGTTTGTTTTAAACAGATGTCAAGCTGAGACCTTGGGACTGGCCTCTCTCTTGCACTACACCTTACAGAAATAAACACTGAGGTATCCATACCACTGAATCCGGTGTTGCCATGCGTCATGGGAAAATGAGACTGTTGCATTGCCAACTGGTGCAGCTTGGTCAACTGCAAGGAGGAAACAGGAGGTTGGCATTAGAAGATTTAAAAAAGCCAGGGCTCAAGCACATTCAAATTTGAAAATGCAGGTCCTGATTCCCAAAATTGACTCTACTACTCAAACTACAACAGAGGGTAGGGATGGGGCTTGCATCGCAATCCTGGGGATTGGCAGAATGTGATGGGTAAGGGTTAGAAATAGAAAGGGTGCCTGAAGAATAGAATGAATGCCTTTTGGGTGTGCGAATAGAAAAGCAACAGCACTTGCCCAACGACCATCCCCTTGGGAGCTACTTAATGAAGGTAGTTTGCAGCCATTGCAACAGTTGCCGCAGGAACAAGCACAGACAGGCTAGGTAAACAAACTGTGCAGTGGTGCTAGGGAAAACACACCATGCAGGGTTTCATCAGTACTGGGGAGAGGGAAGGAGATGAGGGGGGCAGGGAGACTGCGAGGAGGAGAGGTGTAGAAACCGTACTGGGTTTAGTCCCATCACCGCCACCACTGACTACTACAGCTATTTTTATTCATCTATATAAACTGTCCTGTCATAAAATAATCCTTCTTCACATCTACTTCTCTCTCTCCTGGGGCCTACCACTAACCAAGACTGAAACTCAATTTCCCAAGCCTAATGCTCAGCACTTGGAAACGTTAGTAAGAATAAAAGTGCAGAAAAAAAATGCCCGAAGTCTAAATACCAGCACTTTTAAATAGGTTTTAGCAGCAAGAAAGGTTTGAGTTGAATTCTGAAATGTTCAGGTTCCTATCCTTCTCTGTGTAACATAAGCCCCTTCCCCATCCCTCCAAATACTTTTGATATTGTCATCTCAGATTGAGGAGTTCCCAAAGGCAAACCAAACCTCCCACTACCCTCATGGAAAAGAGAACTGCATGCAAGGAAGTACAGTCCCAATATCAATTTAAACTGTGCCCTGAGATAACAAATCACAGTATACCACGGAACATTTCCCTTTTAGAACCAGGGTAATCTGAAACACAGGGGGAAAGGAGAAGCTAATATGCTGAATTTCAGGGGTTAAATGTTAAAAGGCAAACAAGGCATTACCCTGATTAAAGGGCTGAAATATGGGATTGACCTTGTGAAGAAAACAACTTAATACTGCAAATGCTGAAGACCCAACTCACTTCTGGCTACTTGGGAGAAAGGAGTGAGACAATTTTGGATGGGAGAGGGAGCTTTTCAAAACAGAAGTGAAAACAAAACTTACATCTGGCTGTGGAATGGCATACTGTCCTTGAATGGTATAGGCCTACAAAAGGAGGAAAACAGTTCCTATTAAAAACCAATCACGGACAGCCACCCAGTGGGGGGGAAAAAGACATTTCAACTAGCCAGGAAGCCAGAGTTGAACTACAGAATGGGGGAGGCCAGAGATTGAGGCAGTAGATGGAATCTCACAAATACAGTCAGACCCAAATTGGCCCTCTTTGAAACCTAAATATGACTTTGTTCCAGGGATCCTATAAAGATAGCCAAGTTCCCTGCAATCAAAGGCAAAATATACATAACTGTTTCTTAATGAAAATGTGGGAAGTGAGATTAGCAATGCCTCGATTGACCAAGCCCCACTCTTCCTCGCTGTATACAAGATAGCCTAGGAGGAGTAATCATCTCTTCCCTCACCACCCCAACCCTTCTACCAATTGTGGTGATGTGGAAGATCTCTATCTGCACAAACCTACATGGCATGTTTTGAAACACTTCCCCTTCTCCAACTTATTTTTCTATCTGCCTAAAGACCTTAAGAACATTGGATGCTAGCTGAGTCCCTAACACTAGGGAGCTGATCACAGGTAAACAAAAACCACTGTGTTCTAATTCCTGTCTTCTCCCACCTCCCCTCCATACGCACTTGCAGCTCCCACTATGCCCTCCTCCCCCCACAACGTAACCTCCCAAAAAGGGAGCTGGGTCTTCAGGGCAATGGGGTAGGGAACAGGAGGAAAGGAAAAGGGAACGGGGAGGGAGGGGAAGGAAGGAGTGGCTGGTTAACAGGATGTGAAGCTTCTCACATCATAGTGGCCAGTACCCCCAAAAGTACACCCAGGTGGGGGTGGAAGGAAGGTGAAAATGGGGTGGGAGGAGTGGGAGAGGGGAAGAGGGGTTGAACAAAAAAAAATTAAAAAAAAAAAAAAAAAAAAAGTTGGTGTTACCATCTGGTGGGCTACGCGGCCTGGGTGAAATGAGGTTGGGGGGGTCAGTCCAGGTCCCCGTGGACAGGTGGTGTCCACAGCACCAAAAATCACCAGCGCCACTGGCCCCCCGTGTGTTGGCAGTCTCGGCTGAGGCGGAAGGATTGAGTGAGCCTTGGAGACTGAACATCCCCTCTCACCTCTAGAGGTGGTCCCTCCAGGTCAGGGTTGAGGCACATGGACGGGGTGGTGTGGGGAAAGCTCGCACTGTCGCTGCCTGTGCTGTACCTGTCCTGTGGATAAATAGAGGATTTCAGTCTCCAGGGCTGTCAATCCGGCACCTTGTCACCAGCATGAAATTCACACAAAAAAAGTTGTTTATTTTTTTCCTTTTTCCTTTAAAAAGGAGCTCAGACACAATTTGAAACGAGCTGTAATCAGTGAATTAAAAAAAAAAAAAGTTACCTAGTGGCAGATTTCACACTGCACAATTGGGCTATTTTCAGTAAGAATGAAGGGATGGGGCAACAGAGCTGACCCCAGCTCCTGGTCAGTGTGGGATTAAGTTGAACCCCTACAGAGCCCACTTTGCCACAAAGGAACAAAAGACACAGGTCCATCTGTGGACATTGTATATTTAAAAAGGCCTGTGGGAACGATCCATGATAGGGCCACTCATAGAAGAAACTGCAAGTTTTTAGACGGTGGTCCATCAACTAAATAAAGGGAAGGGAGGGAGGGAGGGAGGGTAGGGAAACAAAGAGGTATGAAGGGGGAGGTGTGATGGGGAGGGGGAAAAAAAGGAAGTGAAGGAAGAATTTTAAGTACAGAGGATTGCTGCCACCCAGTATGGGACTCTATATTCCGAAGGGGGAGTGGGAGAATCCAGAAGAGCAGGAACCTGGAGTTCCTGGGAAGGAAAAACTCCTAAGGCTAACCCCTTCTGGCTACACTAACTCTGGGTCTTTGCTTATCCTGCCCAACTCTAACTAGACTGAGAGCCCTTTGACCAAACCAGTTTGTACTTGTCTAAAAGTAAGGTACTAAACTGACTCCAGGTTAACACTGTGACATAACCGGCCTTCCTGTGAAAACTCTCGTAACTACACAACAAACTAAATCCCTAAAAACTTGTTCATTTTTATGCCAATTCAACAGAATGTGAATGAGATGGACTCCCAAGTTTATGCTTGCCCTCTAAATGGCTCCCAGATCAAACGCAAATAAGATGGAACTAGTTAACTAAATATGCTTATAACAGACCAACCCCAAGTGGGAAAAGGTTTTGAGCAATGCACTTGCTTAGGCAGCTACCAAAATCAGTCACTATTTCAACCTGAATCCCAATACAGTTGTCCCTAGGTTATCGGTGGGAGATTAGTCCTAGGATCCCCCCATAGAAACAAATATCCATGGATACTCAAGTCTTTTACATAAAATGGTATAGTACTTGCATATAACCTAAACATATCCTCCCATATAATCTCTACATTACTTATATCTAATACAATGTAAATGCTATGTAAATATTTGTTATACTGTATTGTTTAATGACAAGACAAAGCCTGTACATGTTCAGTACAGATGCAACCACCCATTTTTTTCCCTGAATACTTTTGTTCTGAGGTAGGCTGAAGGTGGAACCCACAAAGGGCCGACTCCGTTTTAAAACCTGACCTACCTACTCCTCAAATACAATCAGAGCATAGGACTAAGTCCTCATCAATGCTTCTGTCATAATAATCTAACTTCAGAATAGTCCATGTGCCAAAGATCAAGAGTTTAGGTTGATGAGGAAGGAGCAGAGAGAGGCCATGGTGGTGCTTTGGTGTTCTTACTCTAACATGAAATGTCACAGCACCACAGTCCAACACGCTCACCCCCTTCTATTCTTGCACACTGAACTCTTACCCCAGCTGATTTCAGTTATGCCATGTGGGTTCAAACCAGTGTTTATGAGGTTAAGAGCCTAGGGGACAACACACTGGAGTTTGGGAGTGAAGGGGTAGGAGTAGGGGAGGTGAGGTGGAGGGAAGGGGAAGTTTGTAGGACACTCAAATTCAGGACCCCCAAATTTTGAGACCACCATCCAGAATCTCCTTCAGAGGTCCGATTCTTTGCTACCTTTTATTTATTTAGACCTCTAAATATCACCCCACACACATAAAACATGGATGGGGTGGGGACAGGGAGAGAAGCAGAGACAGTAAGGCAATTCAACTCTTATATTCTAATCCAACCCACCTTAAGTAACCAAGTAAGTTACCTCTTCCGAGTGCCTACAAAACTTCCATTGCCTGCTAAAAATTAAGGCATTCAGCTTTCTCCAGTACAAAAAATAAAACTAAAAGCAGGTCAAACTATGGCCAGAGTATAGGTTTCAGCAAGCATGCAGAGTGGCTTGGTGTGATGCTGGCAAAGTTGACATTTCATATATAATCTCTGTTCATTCTAGCCCACCAATAAGAATTTTCTTACCTGACCACCTGCAAAGATGACCGGAGAGCTGGACGGCTTGGGCCGGTACGGGATGGTCACGCCCTTCGGGGGGGACTGGGAGAGAGTCAGAGGGGAAAAAAACAAAAAGAGATAAGGTTTCAAAGCTGCTTCAGCTGTGTGGCTTTAGCTCACACAGGTCAGTTAAATTAAAAACTATTTCCATCCCTTTACCTACCAAATTGTCTCTGGCTAGATCTAATCTCAAATCATCTACTAAACGTTATTTGCCTTTAATGCAGTAAGTCCAAGGACTACACAATTGAAACTAATTCTCATCAACGGAGAAGTCCACGTAATAATCTTCGGCACTATTTCCAAAATTTTAGATAAATTTAATGAACATGAAAAACTGTTGAACACATACATTTTAGTTGGTAATTTTTAGTATCTCACAATTTTTTTTGGCCTGAATAGGAAATAAAGCCAAAATTGGAAGTAAAATACTCAAGTGTTATGTCCAGAGTAATACAGACACTATCTACAAATAGTTCAAAGGCCCAATCAAGGTTTTTCTAATCTCTACTTGAAAATTCCAGTTTCCAGGCCGGGTGCATCGGCTCATGCTAGTAATCCCAGTACTCTGGAAGGCTGAGGCGTGTGGATGGCTTGAGCTCAGGAGTTCAAGACCAGCCTGGGCAACATGACAAAATCCCATCTCCACAAAAAATTTAAAAAATTAGCCAGGTGTGGTGGCGCATGCCTGTAGACCAAGCTACTGGGGAGACAGGTGAGAGAATCGCTTAAGCCTGGTAGGCAGACTTTACAGTGAGCCAATATCGCGCCACTGCACTCCAGCCTGGGTGACAGAGTGAACCCATCTCTCTCTCACACACACACATACATACACACACACACAATAAAAAAAGAAAGAAAAAATTCCAGTTTCATTTCTCACCAATGAAACCAACTCCATATCACAAATCTGAAAAGGCTTAATTTTCCTGAATTTTGCTAGTCTTTTAATAGAATAATAGTATATAATGAGGACCTCATTAGTCATTCGGAAACATCATCATACATACGTTTTTCTACTCTTTATAACACTTTGAATACCCTCCTACAAAGTGACAAGTTGTTAAAGAGCATGTCCAATTTCCATGTAACCAAAATACAGCAATTCAAAATGTAGTAACTCAGCTACTCAGGAACCCAAATACATCTGTGGCCCCCTCAGTCCATGCAGTGCATCTTCCCCCTCTGACTCTGGTACACAACTGCTGTGAACCAAAGATCACTGCTGCTTAGCAGTTTCTATTTTTGCTCACAGACCATAAGAAAAGTCAAAGCTAGGGGAAGGAAAATATGAACTCAGGGAACCTTTTACCCCCACCCCCACTGGAAGCCTTAACAGCTTCACTTAATTCTAGTCTTACTAAATATAGATCAGTCCCTCTGTCCCCAGAATGGCCCTCCCTCCATTCTCAGCATGAGCCTGAGGGCTTACCTCCAACATGACCACGCAGATCTGTTTGACACACTCAATGATGGATTGCGGAATGCCAGCAATAGTGATGGCCCGCTCAGTTGAGTTGGGTAGCATATCCCCTGCCACCTGGACCTGAGCCCCTGTACTCTTTGGAGTAAAAAGAAATTCAAAATCAGAGAAAAACAGCTCATGCTTTTCCAATTCCTCCCAACAGCAATTTCAGAGTCTAAAACTCTAATGGATATCCATCCATTTCCAATCTTCCCTTTTTGTTCTTTGTCCCACTCTTCCCTTATTCCACATAGAACTGTTTAACAAATTAGAGTTAAAAATAAATTAGCCACTGAAAGACAAGAATAAGCCTCAATAACAGCCTAAATTTAACCTACTCTCAAGCAAAAGGTCCTTCTAAATAGTTTCCTCTCAACTAATGATAGTTCCTCTGGGCAAAGCAAAAGCCCCACCAAGTATCACCCACCTTTCATTATCTTACTGAATAAATATTTACATCAAGGCCATTCATGTGCCAGGTACCAGGACAAGTGCTTGGAATACAGCAATTAGCAAAATGAAGATCTCTGTTGTCATGCCATGTACAATACACTCCCAAAAACTCAAGCAGCCATTCGAGTTTCATTCCAACACATTCAGTAACATCTAAATACAATTAAAATCTTCCACAATTTGGCCGGGCGCGGTGGCTCAAGCCTGTAATCCCAGCACTTTGGGAGACCAAGGCAGTCAAATCACTGAGGCTCAGGAGTTAGAGACCAGCCTGAGCAAAACAGTGAGACCCGTCTCCATAAAAAATAAAAATAAAAAAATAAAAAAAATTAGCCGGGCATTGTGGAGTGCGCCTATGGTCACAGCTACTCAGGAAGCTTGAGGTAGGAGGGTCACATGAGCCTAGGAAGTCGAGGCTGCAGTAAGCCATGATCATGATTATGCGCTGCACTTCATCCTGTGTGACAATGAGACCCCGTCTCAAAAAAAAAAAAAAAAAGTAGAATTACATCTATTTCCCAATACATCTTCCTATTTTTCTCCTTGCTGCTTATAAGCCTGGTCAAGAAAAATGACATTGTAGGCAAGCAGGTGTGCTGGCTCAAGCCTGTAGTATCAACACTGGGAGACTGAGGTGGGTGGATTGCTCGAGCTCAGGAGTTTGAAACCAGTCTGGGCCACATGGCAAACCACCTTTTCTACAAAAAAATACAAAAATCTGGATGTGGTGGCAGGAGCCTACAGTCCCAGCTTCTCAGGAGGCTGAGATGGGAGGATCACCTGAGGCTGGGAAGGTCGATGTTTTCCTGCAGTGAGCCATGACTGCACCACTGCACTCCAGCCTGGGGAGACAGAGTGAGACCACGTAAAAAATAATAATAATAAAAATTAAAATTAAAAAATAGAAAAACTGTTGCTACTACTGCAAACTCATCCCTTGAGACATGAAAAAGAATTATGTAGCCTCATGGAAAAGTTGCCAAAAAAGAAAAGAAATGTTATATGTAATAGTTGGAAATTCTGATTAACTTTCTCATGTTCTGATTTACTACAATTTATGAATTATGCAAAATAATTATATTGCAAGATAGTTTTCAGTACAATCACATTGTAATCCTCTAGAACTGTTAATTCAACAAAAATTTTCATCTCACTGCTAACTTTTCCTAGCCATACAAAGAGTGAATTTGGAACAAATACTTAACATTTCTAAAAGGAGCACAAAAGTCACTAACCTCTCGTATTTCCTTGATCTTGCAACCACCTTTTCCAATGAGAGAGCCACACTGACTTGCAGGGACCACCAGCCTCAGGGTGACCGGGGGTCTACTGGCAGCTGTGCTATTGGTCATAGAGCTGCTTATGTCCTACAGAAAGAAAGAACACCAGGATAAGCAGATCCCTGGAAACCAATAACTGCCAGTGAAGAACCACTTACCCTTGATCTCGTAAGGACTTGTGAGGTCAAAACCCACCGTAGACAAAAGTTCCAATACCATGCCCCTCTCAAACTATTTCTGATGTACCGATAAAAGCTCTTGAAAAAATTCCTCAGAATTAGCCATAAATATATTTTCCTTCACCCTGAAGGAATGTACTTGGTAGGGATAAAAGTGATAATCTATTTTGCAGTTACATTGGCCAGGCAATGGGGGAAAAAGGTGATGTCAAAATTAAATCAAATACTGCCAAGCACGGTAGTTCATGCTTGTGATCCCAGCACTTTGAGAAGCTGAAGCAGGTGGATCATTTCAGGTCAGTGAGTTCAAGACCAGCCTGGCCAACAGTGAGACCCCATCTCTACTAAAAATACAAAAATTAGCCGAGCATGGTGGCTGGCACCTGTAATCCCAGCTACTCAGGAGGCTGACACAGGAGAATCACTTGATCCACGGAGGCAAAGTTGCAGTGAGCCAAGATTGTGCCACTGCACTCTAGCCTAGGCAACAGAGTGAGAATATCTCAAAAAAAATAAAAAAATAAAAAAATAAAATAAATCAAATCAAATATTAAGAAAAAATATAAAACAGGCCGGGCACAGTGGCTCACACTGGTAATCCCAGCACTTTGGAAGGCCGAGGTGGGCGGATCACCTGAGGTCAGCAGTTCAAGACCAGCGTGGCCAACATGGTGAATGCCCGTCTCTACAAAAATACAAAAACTAGCTGGGTGTGGTGGCATGCACCTGTAGTCCAGGCTACTCAGGAGACTGAGGCAGGAAAATTGAATTCAGGAGGAAGAGGCTGCTGTGAGCTGAGAATACACCACTGCACTCCAGACTGGGCAACAGAATCAGACTCCATCTCAAAACAAAACAAAAAACAAAAAAGGTAGATATAAAACAATACAACCCTACTTACACCAACTCTACCCTGTTAGAAAACTAAAAACAGGCAGGGCACAGTGGTTCACGCCTGTAATCCCAGCACTTTGGGAGGTCAAGGCAGGTGGATCACCTGAGGTCAGGAGTCTGAGATCAGCCTGGCCAACACGGTGAAGCCCCATCTCTACTAAAAATACAAAAATTAGCCGGGCGTAGTGGTGAGCGCCTGTAATCCCAGCTACTTGGGAGGCTGAGGCAGGAGAATTGCTTGAACCCAGGAGTCGGAGGTTGCAATGAGCTGGGAACACGCCACTGCACTCCAGCCTGGGTGACGAGGAAACTCCATCTCAACAAAACAAAATAAACAAACCCGTAGATTTGACTGTATTAGTTCAAAGCCTATACTCTTTCCCATAAACACATGCTGCATCCAAAAAGTCATGGTTTTAATCTAGTTAAATTTAGCCTTCTGAAGATTAAGTGGTTTAAGTATCACTTACTAGCCTAATCTCTAGGCTGATAACTAGAGACCTGGAAACTGCTTAAGCAGTTAAGACCTCTAAAGACAAGGACATGTTTATTCCTTGGTTAAGAAATAAACAGTTCATATTCTAGCTTACAATTTTTTTTTTTTTAAATAAAGTAAAGGCCTGGCCTGGTGGCTAGTGCCTGTAATCCCAGCACTTTGGGAGGCTGAGACAGGAGGATTGCTTGAGCCCAGGAGTTCAAGATGAGCGAGCCTGGGCAACACAGGAAGACTCAGTCTCTACAAAACCCATGAAAACTAGCCCGACATGGTGGTTTGTGCCTGTGGTCCCAGCTACTGGGGAGGCTTAGGTGGGATGACTACTTGAGTACAGGAAATTGAGGCTGCAATGAGCCAAGGTAACACAACTGTACTTCAGCCTGGGTAACAGAGCAAGACCCTGTCTCAAAAAACAAAAAAAATAGTTAATGCTGGGCATGGTGGCTCACCTCTGTGATCCCAACACTTTGGGAGGCGAGACAGGAGGACCACTTGAGGCCAGGAGTTTGAGACCAGCCTGGGAAACATAACAAGCCCCCATCTCTACAAGAAAAGGTTTTTTTTTTTTTTTTTTTTTGAGACGGAGTCTCGCTCTGTCACCCAGGCTGGACTGCAGTGGCCGGATCTCAGCTCACTGCAAGCTCCGCCTCCCGGGTTCACGCCATTCTCCGGCCTCAGCCTCCCGAGTAGCTGGGACTACAGGCGCCCGCCACCTCGCCCGGCTAGTTTTTTTTTTGTATTTCTTAATAGAGACGGGGTTTCACCGTGTTAGCCAGGATGGTCTCGATCTCCTGACCTCGTGATCCACCCGTCTCGGCCTCCCAAAGTGCTGGGATTACAGGCTTGAGCCACCGCGCCCGGCCAAGAAAAGGTTTTTAAGAAGTTATCCAGGTAGGGTGGCATGCACCTGTAGGCCCAGTTACTCAGGAACCTAAGACAGAAGGATCACTTGAGCCTGGGAGGATGTAGTGAGCTACAGGTATACCACTGCACTCTAGCCTGGGTGACAAGAGCACAACTCTGCCTAAAAAGAAAAAATAAATAAATACTATGATGTATAAAAAAGAACTAGTTCAAATTCATTCTTGAACTTGAACAAGAATTAAAACGTGTTTTTTAAACCATGAGTTCTGGACTTCTAGAACTTCTAGTTCTGGACCCCGGGGGTCAAAAGATAACATTTCTAATCTTGGCAAGGATAAGATGTCAGGCACCGAGGCCGGGCGCAGTGGCTCACGCCTGTAATCCCAGCACTTTGGGAGGCCGAGGCGGGAGGATCACGAGGTCAGAAGATCGAGACCACCCTGGCTAACACGGTGAAACCCCGTCTCTACTAAAAATACAAAAAATTAGCCGGGTGTGCTGGCGGGCGCCAGTAGTCCCAGCTACTCGGGAGGCTGTGGCAAGAGAATGGCGTGAACCCAGGAGGCGGAGCTTGCAGTGAGCCGAGATTGCGCCTCTGCACTCCAGTCTGGGTGACAGAGCGAGACTCCGTCCCCCCTCCCAAAAAAAAAAAAACAAAAACAAAGATGTCAGGCACCGTTTAAGTACCAACCACCAAGGAAGCAGCACTCCTCTGCCTATCAATTGCACAATTAGCTGCATTACTGCAGAAGGGGGAGAGAGAGGGACTGAATACAAGACCCAGGACAATAACTCAGCCTCTGAAGGTTGGCGGGGGAAAAACTTCCTCTTGATAAAACCTCTGCTGTTGAGTATTTCAATTCTGATAACCTAGGTCTCTTCCCAACAAGTGTAATTTTGACACAGTGTTAGCAGATTGACTTTTTAACCTAAGAGCAACTTTTTGATACAATGTTAACAGATTGATTTTTTAACCTAAAAGCATCAGGATTGCAAGATTGTTTGTGTTTATAACATCAGGTAAACCGTATCAGTTGGGTATATACTCAAGCCTGTTACCAAAGCAATGGCATACTTTCAACAGATGCTTTTCATGCAAATTATTTACATTAAGTCCGTGGCAAAACTCAAACTGTTTTGATGATTCAAGTGACTTTTTTTTTTGAGATGGAGTCTCGCTCTGTTGCCCAGACTGGAGTGCAGTGGTGCAATCTCGGCTCACGACAACCTCCACCTCCTGGGTTCAAGAGTTTCTCCTATCTTATCTCAGCCTCCCGAGTAGCTGGGATTTCAGGTGCACACCACCATGCCTGGCTAATTTTTGTATTTTCAGTAGAGACGAGGTTTCACTGTTGGTCTCTTAACTCCTGACCTCGTGATGTGCCCGCCTCAGCCTCAAATGAGGCTGCCTCAGCACAAGCCACCGCGCCCAGCCTCAAATGACTCTTTTTTACCTACAAATGGTTAAATTTTGTGGCAGGCTACAGGAAGCTAAGGACCCATTTACGGAGTCTCATGGTCCAGTTTGTCCTTAAATTTAAAAAGCTCTTAGAAAATCAACAAGCTCTCTGGAAGCACTTAAAAACGAAGAATGAGGGAGTGGGAGACAACAAACCTCTTCCAGTTTGTCAATGATCATAGCAAAGGCTTTGAAGATGGCATTAGTGGGTCCAGCCAAAGTGATAATTCTCTCAGGACAATTCCCTTCTGAGATGTTGATACGTGCACCACTCTAGATAGGAAACAAGAGCCAAAAGAAGTTAAAGAGACAATAAAATCTGAGTATGTACAGGATCTACAGTCCCTTGTAAAAGGGACAAGGAACTGCCAATGTACACGATCCTGATGCAACGCAAAGTCAGCATCATTCCAAACACTGCTGCTCCATGTCTATCCTCAAATATAGCCTAAAGCAGCTGCCTTAAGTCTTGAACGAATTCTATGACTTGTCAAAACCACACTTCCCGAATAGGGAAAAAAAAAATACACTTCCCAGATTGTCATTACAAATAACCAGGCTGGAAAAAAATACGTATTTCCCTTATTGAGACTTTCCTCCCTAATTTCTGAAAAAGAATTTTCACTTGTTTTAAAGGTTTTGTTACTTCCCAAAGTTAACAATCTCAAAGTCTTTCATGACTTACCTCCTCGCGCATCTTCTTAACTGATTCTCCTTTCTGTAAAGGAAAAGTCAAGCATGAGCTCCAACTGCTATTTCAATCCAGAACAACTAAATGGTAATTAAAGTTGAAATGAAATTATCTTACCTTTCCGATGATACTGCCAACTTCCTGCAATGCAGAAAACTAACATCAGTAAGAGGAAATCCCAAAGTATTTCTTTTTAAAAATATATTTTATTTTTCCTTTCTCTACATGTTCTAATGAAGTATTCACCACGAAAAGGAATTTTAACTGTCCAGCTGACAGACTGCTATCTATGCTAATTATTACCCCAAAGGAATGGAAAGATTTGAAGATTTATTGGGGGGAGTAGACTTACTATAAGCAATCTCCATGAGAAAAACCTTACCATCTAGGTATGAGACAGTTTTTGGCTCCAGCCTCTAATTAAGCCTTTCCTGCTCAGTGGAGCTTCCTAGTCAAGTCTGTCCATTTTCCCACTACACTCACATCTACTCCATTAGGGAAATGTGCTAAAGCCAGATGCCCCACAGTGCTAATCTGATGAGCTCCAAGATGCATGTCTGTTCTTCCTGGCCCCTCCCTTAGCAGTTACTATGACCCAATTTCCCAAGCTGGAGCATACCTTTCCATGCATAAGTAGCCGGATGGTGAGAGTGACATTTAATCCACCTTCAATCACACCGGTGTCCATGTCGAGCAGTGTTCTGGGGAGCTGGACTTTTGAGTGGTCAAGTCTTTGGTCACTGGTAGGGAGTGAAAGCCAAAAACTAAAATGCAAACATGACCAAAATCAGAGGAGAAAAACAACAGGATTATTTCCCAAATTATTTTCACTTTATCAATATTTTCTACTTTACATTTTTCCTTAAATGACAGTATGTCAGACTTATATACACACCAAGTACAACTGCATGACAAAATATACAGTTCAGGTTCTGTTACAGAGTATAGAAGGCAATTTTCCAGTTCCTCTCATTAATGATAGGGTTTCCGCTGACTCTCGGGATGAAGAAGGTTCCTTCAATTGGCAATGGTTCTAAGGGAACTGCTGAACGTGCACCACTTGTCCTTCAGCAGAAAAAGCTTCAAAGAATTCAGAAACACCTGGAAATTATGAGAGCAAACTTCCAACTAACTACAGTGAGGGCAAATGACCTTTTGTCTCCCTGCTGGGGAGCAGTTTAAGTTGAAAACTAGAGAGAACACATGTAAATTTTCTTCGTAGTAGCAATTTCTAGATAACGAAATTGAGATATATCCCACATTATAAATTTCAAATGCTGATGGCTAACACCAAATGATTTCTAAAAGATTTAGATCAACATCCTCACTGAAAAGACATTATCTGAGATGACTTCCAAGCAGGCTGGGGTTCCATATTCCCCTTTAGAAAATGACTCAATACATTAAGTACACTTGAGTCCTTTTCTCCTATTCCTCCTTCCAACTCGTTACTCAGATTTGAGATGTCTTCCTTGCTTTTGTGTCTACCATCCAGTTTTTATTTCAAGTCTGTTAAATCTTAAATTTCCTTCCAAAGAAAACAACCAAAATAAAACTGGCATTCCTAAAATTTTATTTTTGTTTTTAGGAACAACAGCAGTGTACCTTTCCTATACAGGATGGCCCTTTTCCCACCTATGAAACAATTCCTAATATTGTTCCTAACATTTCTGCTTTAGAATAACTAGTTACGTGTAGAAAGAAAATTTGGTTTTGGGTATGCCTTTGCCTTCAATACCTCCTTTAGCACCTAATCGTGACAGCTTTAAAAAGGACGTCTCCCAAGTTGTAGAATGTCCCCAATGACATTTTAAGTATCCATCCTTTTAAAACTCAACATGTCATCTCTCTCCTCCCACAGCTAGATTCCCTCCTTCACAAAACCAGTCACTGTGTTAACTTTCCTCTAACACAAAGCCCATACCCTAAATATCTTAGGTGCTTAAGTGGCTGTCACACCATTCTGTATATGGCAAACTGTCCTCTGGCTACTCCAAGAATGTAAGTGATTATATAAGTGCATCCCCAAAGCACATCATTTCCCCTTTTTCAGAATACAATTAATTGCTGGCAAAATCCCAGAATTCAATACTTTTCACTCAAGGAAAAATAGTGCTTGGTGGGGGAAGAAGCGTTAGGTCTGTAAGAATGACTTTTTTTTTTAAATAAGGTATGGTAAAAATCTGGCAGTTTAATTCCTTATCCCCTTGCAGATGTAATAAGAAGCCCTTTACAAATATCACAATAACGCAACTTCGAAAAGGCAAAAAAAAACAAAACGAGGAAACCTATTTGAAGCCATTTCTCGAGGTAAAGTACAAAGATGCATTTTTAACTCCAAACCATCTAAACAACTCAAGAAATCTGTCAAACTTCCCTCCTGACTAGGTCAAGACAAATGTACCCCATTCCAGCAATCCAGCTGCTAATACTGCTGTCCAATACCCCTTCCATAAATAGCTCGGTCTGGGTTTACACCGGCAGGCATTTTGTAATTTAAAAATTCGTTACCCGGAGAAACGTCCTGATTAACTCGGCAACTGGGAGCCCGTCTACCCTTTCTTTAACTCCGCAGCCCACTCTCCCCTCGGTCATCCAAGCATTTTCCACTTAAGAAAAAAAGCCCCCCCTTCCCTTGACTAGAAGAGGGGGGAAAAATAAACGGTTCGGTCGGGGGGGGGCGCTGCGATACAGGGGGAGGGGCCGGACTAGTAGCGCCTCCTCGTGTGGCTGCGCCAGCGCCTGACCCCCGCGGGGAGCCGCGCTCACCCGCCCGACCAGCAAGCCGGCCATCGCCTCCCCCAACCCCCCACAACCAACAAATCCACCGCTGCCCCCCCTACCGCGCGCGCGCCCTCCCTGACTCCTGCGCAGCCGCCACCGGGAAAAGGCGGGGGGAGGGGGGGAATAGGCCTTGCGCGAGGCCTACTAGGCCGCGCCAGAGCCACGGCCTCGCGTGAATGACCGGCCAGGCACAGTGAGGTGGTAAGCGCTCACGCGGGACTACGCGAGACCGGGGCTCGTGACTAGGACCCGAGCCGGCTAAGAAAGAAGATGAAAGTGGAAATGGTAGCCATAGTTGGGGGCGCAGGGGAAATTTTTAGGCTTACCTGCAGGCGCGAGGCGACTGAGGGGAAAAGGGGAGCGGGCGGGAAGGGGAAGGGCGGGAGGCCGGGGGCGGAACAATAGGGGCGGGCGGGAAGGCGAGGGGGGCCCCGCGGGCGGGCGGAGGAGGAAGGGGGGGGGGGGAGGAGGAGGAGGAGGAAGGGGGAAAGAGACCCCGGGGCGGGTGGAGGGCGGCGGAGGGCGGGCGGGCGGGCGGAGGGCGGGCGGGCGGGAGAGGGCGCAGGCTGCGGCTGCTCCGGCTGCTGCCTCTGCTGGTCTGGGAGGGGGACGGGGCGGAGCGGCCTGCTTTCAACCCCGCGCACCCTTCGACCCCGGAAGCGCTAACCGCCCCGGGGGCCGGCGAGGCGATTGCGTCGTCCAAACCTTCCCCACGCAATGCAGACGGCCTCCCAAAAGCCTAGAGTGGCTCCTTGGACAGCGTAAGCACCAGCGAGACAACGGCTGCTAGCAAGCGGCGAACTGCGATAGAGAGGAAGCGTGGGGGCGGGAAGGAAACCAGTGGCCCCTAGTGGACTGACTGGAAAGTTCAGGCGTTAGTGCGGAGACGGAGCAGTCGCCATGGATCAAGAAGTGGAGAGTAGAGAAAAGGATGGGTGGAAAGAGAATAAGAAAGGATGAAGAAATCCTAGTAATCTACAGGGATACTCAAAAAAGAAAAGGAAAGAAAATTAACTTTCCACGTTTGAGGTGACCATTGTATCAACGCCTTACTCTTAAAAGGAAAGAATTAAGCATTTAACTTTCCTTTTAGGAAGAACTGTGTGTAGTTTATCTGTAACTGATAAGGGAAAGCTCTTTTTTAAAGAGTTCCATGAATAAATGTAGAAGGGATGAAAGAAATAGAAGGAATGGGAGTTGAAAAGTCACCATTCTGCAACCCAGAATGAAATAATTGATTCAGGCAAGTGTATCAATCATTAAAATTTTGAGAAAGGTTGTTAGGGAACAGGATATTATCATGACACCAAGTATCACCACACAAATTTGCAAATATTTTTCTTTTTTTTTTTTAAGTAACTTCAAATGGGCCAGGGGTAGTGGTTGGGAGGCTGAGGCAGGCAGATCGCTTGAGCTCAGGAGTTTAAGATACCATCTCTACTAAAAATACAAAAATTCGCTGCTGTGGTGGCACACACCTGTGGTCCTAGCTATTTGGGAGGCTGAGGTGGAAGGATTACTTAAGCCCTGCTGTTCTCGGCTACAGTGAGCCATGATGATGGCCACTGCACTGCAGCCTGTCTCAAAAATAACATTTTTTTTTTTTTTTTTTTTTGAGACGGAGTTTCGCTCTTGTTGCCCAGGCTGGAGTCCAATGGTATAATCTTGGCTCACTGCAACCTCTACCTCCTGGGTTCAAGCGATTCTCCTGCCTCAGCCTACCGAGTAGCAAAAATAACAAATTTTTTAAAAGCAACTTCAAATGGAGAGATCTAGCAGTTACCACCTTACCCAAGTACATAAATGATCAAACTGCATCACTCATAGTAGGACAACTTTGACACCATGTGGTCCTTGGAAAAATGCAACAAGAAGTACACCACATCATCTATTAAATATTCTTGCCAAAAGTGCTTAATCTTAATCTAATCAAGCCATTAGATCTGATTTGCAATTTATAGGAAATTTGATACAACGCAAGGAGATATTTTGCAAATCCAGAACATTCCACAAGACAGCTAGCCAGTCTTGTCAAAAAAGCAATAGAATACAAAAAAAGAAAAAAATTGGCCGGGTGCGGTGACTCACCCCTGTAATCCTAGCAATTTGGGAGGCCGAGGCACATGGATCACTTGAGGTCAGGAGTTCAAGACCAGCCCGACCAACATCTCTACTAAAAATGCAAAATTGGCTAGGTGTGGTGGCACATGCCTGTAATCCCAGCTACTCTGGAGGCTGAGGCAGAAAAATCACTTGAACCCAGGAGGCGGAGTTTATGGTAAGCAAAGATGGTGCCATTGCACTCCAGCCTGGGCAACAAGAGCGAAACTCCGTCTCAAAAAAAAAAAGATTTAGTTGAACATGGTAGTATGCATCTGTATAGTCCCAGCTACTCAAGAGGCTAAGGTGAGAGGATCACTTGAGTCCAGGAATTCAAGGCTGCAGTGTGTTAAGATGGCACCACTGTACTCTAGTCTGGGTGACAGAGCAAGACCCATCTCTTAATTAGTAAATAAATGAAACAAAAGCAGGAATTTAAAAATGCTTAAGGCAGCCGGGCGCGGTGGCTCAAGCCTGTAATCCCAGCACTTTGGGAGGCCGAGGCGGGTGGATCACGAGGTCAGGAGATCGAGACCATCCTGGCTAACATGGTGAAACCCCGTCTCTACTAAAAATACAAAAAACTAGCCGGGCGTGGTGGTGGGCGCCTGTAGTCCCAGCTACTCGGAGGCTGAGGCAGGAGAATGGCGTGAACCTGGGAGGCGGAGCTTGCAGTGAGCCGAGATCGCGCCACTGCACTCCAGCCTGGGTGACACAGCGCGAGACTCCGTCTCAAAAAAAAAAAAAAAAAAAAAAATGCTTAAGGCAATAACAACCAAATATAATATGTAGCTCTTGCTTGGATCCCGGGTTTTTTTCTTTTTTTTTTTTTTTTTTGAGACGGAGTCTCGCTTTGTTGCCCAGGCTGAAGTACAGTGGCACAGTCTCAGCTCACTGCTACCTCCGCCTTCCGAGTTCAAGTGATTCTCCTGCTTCAGCCTCCTGAGTAGCTGGGATTACAGGCACCTGCCACCAAGCCCGGCTAATTTTTTGTATTTTTAGTAGAGACAGGGTTTCACCATGTTGGCCAGGTTGGTCTCAAACTCCTGACCTCGTGATCCGCCTGCCTCAGCCTCCCAAAGTGCTGGGATTACAGGCGTGAGCCACTGCGCCCCACCTGGATCCTGGTTTAAAAAAAAAAAAAGTTTTTGCATAAGACATTTAAGGAACAAGTGAGAAAATTCAAACATTAGCTGGGAGCAGTGGCTCACGCCTATAATCCCAGCACTTTGGGAGGCCGAGGCAGGTGGATCACAAGGTCAGGAGATCAAGACCATCCTGGCCAACATGGTGAAACCCTGTCTCTACTAAAAATACAAAAATTAGTCAGGCATGGTGACATGCGCCTGTAGTCTCAGCTACTCAGGAGGCTGAGGCGGGAGAATGGCTTGAACCTGGGAGGCGGAGGTTGCAGTGAGCCGAGATTCAGCCACTGCACTCCAGCCTGGTGACAGAGTGAGACTCCGTCTCAAAAAAAGAAAAGAAAATTCAAACATTATCTGAATGATAATATTAGGAAGTATTTTTAATTTTCTTTTTTTTTTTTTTTTTTTGAGATGGAGTCTGGCTCTGTCGCCCAGGCTGGAGTGCAGTGGCCGGATCTCAGCTCACTACAAGCTCTACCTCCCAAGTTCACGCCATTCTCCTGCCTCAGCCTCCTGAGTAGCTGGGACTACAGGCGCCCGCCACCTCGCCCGGCTAGTTTTTTGTATTTTTTTAGTAGAGATGGGGTTTCACCGTGTTAGCCAGGATGGTCTCGATCTCCTGACCTCGTGATCCACCTGTCTCGGCCTCCCAAAGTGCTGGGATTACAGGCTTGAGCCACCGCGCCCGGCCATATTTTTAATTTTCTTAAGTGTAATAATGGAACCATGGTTATGTAAAGAAATGGTTTTTAGGATGTACATGATGAAATATTTAAGGGTAGCCACACGCGGTGGCTCACACCTGTAATCCCAGCACGTTGGAGGCCGAGGCAGGTGGATCACAAGGTCAAGAGACTGAGATCATCCTGGCCAACATGGTGAAACCCCATCTCTACTAAAAATACAAAACTTAGCTGGGAGGGGCAGTAGGCGCCTGTAATCCCAGCTACTTGGGAGGCTGAGACAGGAGAACCACTTGAACCTGGGAAGGCGGAGGTTGCAGTGAGCTGAGATCGCGCCACTGCACTCCAGCCTGGCAACAGAGCGAAACTCCATCTCAAAAATAAATAAATAAATAAATAAATAAATAAACAAATAAATAAGTTAGCCAGGTATGGTGGTGCACACCTGTGGTCTCAGCTACTAGGTATGCTGAGGTGGGAGGATCGCTTGAACCTGAGAGGTTGAGGCTGCAGTGAGCTGTGAGTGTGCTACTACACTCCAGCCTGGGCAACAAAGCAAGACCTTATCTCAAAGAAATAATCAAAGAAAAAAAACCAGAGGGATGGCCGAGCATGATGGCGCATGCCTGTAATCCCACACTTTTGGGGGCAGAGCAAGGTAGGAGGATCACTTGAAGCCAGGAGTTCGAGAGCAGCCTAGGCAACATAGTGAGACCCTGTCCCTACAAAAAATTTAAAATTAGCCATGTATGGTGGTACACACCTGTAGTACTAACTACTTGGGAGGCTGAGGTGGGAGGAGCACTTGAACCAGGGAGATCAAGGCTGCAGTGAGCCTTGAACATGCCGCTGCACGCTAGCCCCTTGACTATCAGTCACATTTTATTGGGCAGCCCCAAACTGATGGAGGCATCTAAAGAGAGGTAGCTTCCTGAAGTGGAAAATTAGGCTTGAGGACTAAAATGCCTTTCCTCCCACCCCCTAAATTGTATTAGGAACAATGTGAAATAGAAAGAAAGGGCCAGGCATGGTGGCTCACTCCTGTAATCTCAACACTTTGGGAGACCGAGGCAGATGTATTGAGGTCAGGAGTTCAAGACCAGCTTGGCCAACCTGGTGAAACGCCATCTCTACTAAAAATACAAAAATTAGCTGGGCATGGTGGCACTTGCCTGTAGTCCCAGATACTCGGGAGGCTGAGGCAGGAGAATCACTTGAACCCTGGAGGCAGAGGTTTCAGTAAGCCGAGATCGTGCCCCACTGCACTCCAGCCTGGGCGACAGAGTGAGACTCCATCTCAAAAAAAAAAAAAAGAAAGAAAGAAAAAGATGGCCAGGCAAGGTGGCTCATTCCTGTAATCCCAGCACTTCCGGAGGCCAAGGCAGGAGGGCTGCTTGAGGCCAGCCAAGAGTTGTAGAGACCAGCAAGAATCTCATCTCTACAAAAAAATGTTTAAACATTAGCCAGCGCCACCTCTAGCAACTCAGGAGGCTGAGGCAAGAGCATAGCTTGGGCAGCCTACTGCACTCCAGCCTCGGCAACAGTGAGACCCTGTCTCTCAAAAAAGAAGAAAAAGAAGTCTGTCATCTGGTAAGGGGCAGACCAAGTGATGAAAGGGAAGAAATGAAGTAGGAAAATGTTAAGACACCCAGGAAAAAACAAACTAAGGAGTGTACTTATGTGAAGCCCTGGCTGAAGGTCACGTTAACCTTAAGATTTCACAGTGGGGACATTCATACTTCTGAGAGCTGGGGTGAATCTATCCATGAAATCATCTCTAATGTGGGGGGGGCAAAACAAATATCAAATGTCCGTATTGGAACTGGCCAACAGTTGCACCCAGCTTTAAAACAGAAAGATGAGACGCCTCTGATAGCCATACCTGATAATTTTATGAATCAATAAATTATTCCCAGAAGAGGAACCAAACTAAGTCAAGAGAGTGAATCTGCCTAGGGCCATGAAGCAATCTGATATAGGGAGTTGATTCCAAAAAGGCAGCAAACTAGATAAAAGATTCATCCCATTAACTCACAGTTCCTAAACTAAAATGTCAACTTGTATTTTTAGATCCCATGGATTTCCTATCTTTCCCATTCTCGTGTGAATGGAAATCTTGCTAGTTCTAGTAAAAAAAAAAAATAGCCTGTAATCCCAATACTTTGGGAAACTGAGGTGAGAAGATCATTTGAGCCCAGGAGTTCAAGACCAGCCTGAACAACATAGTGAGACCTTGTCTCTACAAAAAATACAAAAAAAATGGCCAGGCGCGGTGGCTCATGCCTGTAACCCCAGCACTTTGGGAGACCGAGGCAGATGGATCACCGGAGGTCAGCAGTTCACGACCAGCCTGGCCGACATGGCAAAACCCCGCCTCTACTAAAAATACAAAAATTAGCCGAGCATGGTGGCACACGACTGTAATCCCAGCTACTCAGGAGGCTGAGGCAGGAGAATCGCTTGAACCCGGGAGGCAGAGGTTGCAGTAAGCCAAGATTGTTCCACTGCACTCCAGCCTGGGGGATAAACCAAGACTCTGCCTCCAAAAAAACAAACTAGCTAGGCATGGTGGTGGGACATGCCTGTGGTCCTAGTTACTCGGGAGGCTGAGGTGGGAGAATCGGTTGAGCCTGGCCAGGTTGAGGCTGCAGTGAGCCGATATCACACCACTACATTACAGCCTGGATGACAGAGTAAGACCCTGCCTCAAAAAAAAAAAAAAAAAAAGAGAATGACAGAATCCCAGAGGTTCTTGTATGAGATGCTGAAGGCATAAGACAAAAACATTTGTGAACCACCATCTTAGTAGATTTATACTGAGGCACAAAGCAGGGACACAAACACAAAGCTCTCAAGAGCCAAGGATTAATCTAATCTGGCCTACAGAAAGATAACAGAGTTGAAAAGACTATGGGAAGACCCATCTACACATAATTATTACTACTCATAGTCACAAATTTCTTCCTTCAGGAATGTGGGCCCACTCTTGCTAGAGTTGCCAGTTTGAAATCTGAATCTTTACTGAAAATGCCTGATATTTAACATAGAGAAGGCCGTGTGCGGTGGCTCAAGCCTTTAATCCCAGCACTTTGGGAGGCCAAGACGGGCAGATCACAAGGTCAGGAGATGGAGACCATCCTGGCTAACAAGGTGAAACCCCGTCTCTACTAAAAAATACAAAAAACTAGCCAGGCGAGGTGGCAGGTGCCTGTAGTCCCAGCTACTCGGGAGGCTGAGGCAGGAGAATGGCATAAACCCGGGAGGCAGAGCTTGCAGTGAGCCGAGATCCGGTCACTGCACGCCAGCCTGGGCGACAGAGGGAGACTCCGTCTCAAAAAAACAAAAAAAACATAGAGAGCGATCCCTCCAAAAAAAGTCTCAGACCCAGGTATAACATGGGCTCCCAATTTTTCAACTTTTGATAAAGATGTATGAACCAAAATGTTCACAACAGTAGTTAAGTATATATCAAAACTAGAAACAAATATAAAATTATAGTAATAAAAGAATGGTTGAATAAGTTGGAATGCTGGGGCCAGGCACCGTAGCTCAGGCCTGAAATCCCAACACTTGGCCGGGCGCGGTGGCTCAAGCCTGTAATCCCAGCACTTTGGGAGGCCGAGATGGGCGGATCACGAGGTCAGGAGATCGAGACCATCCTGGCGAACACCGTGAAACCCCATCTCTACTAAAAAATACAAAAAACTAGCCGGGCGAGGTGGCGGGCGCCTGTAGTCCCAGCTACTCAGGAGGCTGAGGCAGGAGAATGGCGTGAACCCGGGAGGCGGAGCTTGCAGTGAGCTGAGATCCGGCCACTGCACTCCAGCCCGGGCGACAGAGCGAGACTCCGTCTCAAAAAAAAAAAAAAAAAAAAAAGAAATCCCAACACTTTTGGATGCTGAGGCAGGCGGATCACTTAAGGCTGTAGTGCAGTGGCACAATCTCGGCTTACTGTAACCTCAGCCTCCCAAGTTCAAGCAATTCTCCTGCTTCATCCTCACAAGCAGCTGGGATTACAGGCTCAAGCCACCATACCCGGCTCATTTTTTTTTTAATTTTTATTTTTTGAAGAGACAGGGTCTCGCTGTGTTGCCCAGGCTGGTCTTGAACTCCTGGACTCAAGAAATCCTCCTGCCTCAGCCTCCCAAAGTGCTGGGATTACAAGTATGAGCCACTGCACCTGGTCACCATCTATTTCTCTTCACCTCACGATCTGTCCCATGCCCACCATTTCCCTCTCCCCTCCAAAAAGGAAGAGCTGATAAAGGAAAACACAGTGACTGGGGGGAAAACAATTAGAAAGCTGGGCGCAGTGGCTCACGCCCATAATCCCAGCACTTTGGGAAGCCGAGGTGGGAGGATCACCTGAGGTCGGGAGTTTGAGACCAACCTGACCAACATGGAGAAACCCCGTCTCCACTAAAAATACAAAATTAGCCAGGCGTGGTGGCGCATGCCTGTAATCCCAGCTACTCGGGAGGCAGAGGCAGGAGAATCACTTGAATCCAGGAGGTGAAGGTTGCGGTGAGCCGAGATCACGCCATTGCATTCCAGCCTGCGCAACAAGAGCAAAACTCTGTCTCAAAAAAAAATTAGAATGGCCCCCAAATCCAAGACACTGGAAAAGTGGACCTTGGCTTTGGATTGGTTTTTTTTTTTTTTTTTTTTGAGACAAGTCTTTCTCTGTCACCCAGGCTGGAGTGCAGCGGCAAGATCTTGGCTCACTGCAACCTCTGTCTTCCGGGTTCAAGTGATACTCCTACCTCAGCCTCCCAAGTAGCTGGGATTATAGGCACCTGCCACCATGCCCAGCTGATTTTTATATTTTTAGTAGAGACGGGGTTTCACCATGTTGGCCAGACTGGTCTCGAACTCCTGACCTCAGGTGATCCGCTCACCTCGGCTTCCTAAAGTGCTAGGATTACAGGTGTGAGCCACTGCGCCCAGCCATGGATTTTCTAATAAAATTAGAAGCTAGCTGTAAAATATAAGAAGATCTCAGGCATTTATTTCATAGAACTCTTTCCAGGGAAGTTATGGATGCAGTATAGCCAACTCAAAACACTCCTTCTTCCCTGTTCCTCCTCAAGCCCTACACTCAATGCCCAAACCCATGGGTTCCACCTCAGAAACATCTGTTAAGTCTACTCCTTCCTCTAGCCCCATGTCCCCAACTGCAGCCTCATTTCCTGCTTTCAGGAACTCAGGTTCAGGAGCTCCTTTCATCGTACACTTTTTGCAACTTGGCACCTTTGTAAAACTACTGCTTCTGCCTGGAATCCATTGGGTTAAGAGCAGAGACTCAGAAGCCAGGCTGTCTTGAGCTCCAATTCTGACTGAACCTCTGCCTCCCGGATTCAAGCGATTCTCCTGCCTCAGCCTCCCGAGTAGCTAGGATTACAGGCATGAGCCACCACGCGCGGCTAATTTTGTATTTTTATAGAGATGGGGTTTCTCCATGTTGGCCAGGCTGGTCTCAAACTCCTGGCCTCGTGCTCTGCCTGCCTCAGCCTCCCAAAGTGCTGGGATTACAGGCGTGAGCCACCACGCCTGGCCCACAGTTTCTTAAATATACTGATTTGTAGGGACACATGTAAAAAGTCTTAGCTGAGCACGGTCGCTCATGCCTGTAATCCCAGCACTTTGGGAGGCTAAGGCAGGTGGATCACCTGAGGTCAGGAGTTTGAGACCAGCCTGACTGACCAACATGTTGAAACCCTGTCCCTACTAAAAATACAAAATTAGCCGGGCATGGTGGCAGGTGCCTGTAGTCGCAGCTACTTGGGAGGCTGAGGCAGGAAAATCACTTGAACCTAGGGGGTGGAGGTTACAATTGCGCCACTGCGCTCCAGCCTGCGCAATAACAGTGAAACTCCATCTCAAAATAAATAAATACATAAATAAAAATTAAAAGTTTTAGGAAAAAAATTTTTTAAAAAGAAGTATTATTCAATAGATTTGGGGTAAAGCCCCATATTACTCTCTCATAGCTGATGGGCAGCCAGAGTTAAAAAAACATAAGCTAAAGGCCTATATCCATTGACCCAAGGGAAGACAATAAAGATTCATGCCACTCTGCCTGACCCAATTTTGAAGAGTTCTCCCACTTAAAAAACAGGAATCACACGGTGTCTTCCTCAGTGAAGCTCTGGTTTCCTTCTATAAAATTGATACACTTTAAAGGGCCTGTGGAAGATTAGCAAAAGTTGTAGAATGTGCCATACCCAGCCAAGGTGATAGCACAGGTGAACAGAGACCAGGAGAAATATCTTTATTTGAATAGGACCTGAGACAGCATATTGGGCTAAGGAGGAAAGGTAAGGTTCCAAAATGGCGGTCAAAGCTGATCGACCAAAGGGACTCTACTTCCCAGCAACTTTGCAGTTAGTGCAACCAACAAAAGGCCTGCTGGGGAATGTATTTGCCACTAAATTCCCCAAGTATGGCAACATTACAAAAAAGATAGAGGTTTTTCATCATAATTAAATTTCCGCAAACCTCCCCAATCACAAGTATTATAAGCGGAAGTAAAAAAATCACATTTTACAGATCTCAAACTTGTCTTCAACATTTAGTTCATCATTTTCAAAAAATAGCTCCCCTGCCTAATTCATTAGCTATATGATCTATCCAAGCAGCAACAAGATGGCCAGGCCATGGCAATCCTCTTCCCATTTCCCCTAGCCACTCAGGGCTCAACAGCAGGGTGAGGCTCAGGTGGAGGTAGGGGGTGGGGAGCACAAGGGCTACTTTCCCCCAGTACAACATGGCATCTGAAGCTTGATGGGAGAGCAGAACTGGTGAGACTTGAGGGAAGGGTCCAGGGCCTGTATTCAGTCAGAATCACTGCTGGAAGAGGAGGAGGAAGAGGAGGAGGAATGCTGCAAGGGGAAAGGGGAAAGAGGAAAGAAGCATCAGATCCAAATGACCTTTCATCACTCTGTGGGCCATTCTTTGGTGCCCTACCCCTCTACCCAAGTATCCCTTGCTTCCCTAAGAAGGTCAGGAGTCTTGAACTGACTGTACCTAAACAAAAGCAAGGGTTTCCTTCAGCAGTGAGCACACAGGAATGGATTAAACCATCCTAAATTATCACACAGAATTTTAAAAATTTAACATATTGCCTTTGGAGCAAATTTCCAACTTTCTTTACCTGAATCGATGCCTAGGCAAGGAATAAATTACAGGCCCAAGCATAGTATGGTGCTAGGAAACAGCAGTTACCTTATAAATGCTTATTTATTAGCTGTATGCAAAGTCCTATGATTTTAAGAAATTGGATTCTACAAATCTAAGAAGACAGTAGAAACAGCAGTTGTGTGTGCACGTATCTCTACTTTTTCCAAAGTACAATGGGAAAAAGTGGGGAAGATGTAAGAAAAGGCTGGGAGTTCTATTAAATGTTCCTTAAGCACATACTCCCAGCAATGCTACAGTTATTAAATAAAAACATTTTTCAGTCTCTCCAGGGTAATTTCTCCCCCTTCTTCCCCACTAAATCTCAATTCTCTTTAGACTTCTTTTTTTTTTTTCAGATGGAGTCTCACCCTGTCGCCCAGGCTGGAGTGCAATGGCATGATCTCAGCTCACTGCAACCTCCACCTCCTGGGTTTAAGAGATTCTCTGCTGGGTGCGGTGGCTCACGCCTATAATCCCAGCACTTTGGGAGGCCGAGGTGGGAGGATCACAAGGTCAGGAGATCGAGACCACGGGTGAAACCCCATCTCTACTAAAAATACAAAAAATTAGTCAGGCGCTGTGGCGGGCGCCTGTAGTCCCAGCTAGTTGGTGGGGGGGCTGAGGCAGAAGAATGGCATGAACTCTGGAGGCGGAGCTTGCAGTGAGCCGAGATCGCACCACTGCACTCCAGCCTGGGGGACAGAGCGAGACTCCGTCTCAAAAAAAAAAAAAAAAAAGAGAGATTCTCCCGCCTCAGTCTCCGGAGTACCTGGGATTACAGGCACACAGCACCATGCCCAGATAATTTTTTGTATCTTTAGTAGACATGTTTTGCCATGTTGGCTAGGCTGGTTTCGAACTCCTGACCTCGTGATCTGCCTGCCCCGGACTCCCAAAGTGCTGGGATTACAGGTGTGGACCACGGTGCCTGGCCTTCTCTTCAGACTTCTATCAAATACCCAGAATCAGGAATTAGAATCCACAAGGCAAATAAATTTACTGGGCAGTTAAATGTAAATGGAGGCCTCATCAAGATGCAGATTGGTTTAATCCTTCCAGAGTTGTCCTCAGAGTTGCTTTTATCCTTGCACTTTTTTTTTTTGAGATGGAGTCTTGTCTGTCATCCAGGCTGGAGTGCAGTGGTGAGATCTGGGCTCACTGCAACCTCCGCTTCCTGGGTTCAAGCAATTCGCCTGCCTCAGCCTCCTGAGTAGCTGGGATTACAGGCATGCGCCACCACACCCAGCTAATAATTCCCAAGTGCTGGGATTACAGGCATGATCCTTACTAATTTTTAACGGTCCTCTAAAACAAAGATACTCAGCCTTGGGGCTGAGTATAAAACCTCTTTAGTCCTAGGCTGTTAGAGGCTGAGTCACTGACTGCTCTTGTCCTCACTTTTTCTGCTGGATGATAGGGCAAAGGGCCCATGTAATTAACACAAGGCCCTAAGAACACTGAAAGAGAGAAAGAACTCCAGGAACTAGGGCCATATTATTATTCTGTTAATTATTATAAGACTTTGCTTTGTCAAAGGAATGACTTTAATTGATGTTTTGATAATGTCAGTGAGGGGGTCCAACTTGCTAGAATATGCACCTGCGGGGAGGGGAGCAAAAGTTCTGGGAGAGAGTAGGGCAGAAAAGATTTGGCTTTTGATTCTAAAAATCCATTTTAAGGCTCACCCTAGCTCCCCCCAGATAGGAGAAGCCTGATGTTTCTTTTCAAGATAATCAGATTCTTCCCAGTAGCAATCTTTTACAAAAAGGAAGAATCATCGACCAGAGTGACACAATCGTCATCCCCCACGTCCACAGAATGTGAATCCCCCTCACCCAACCCCTGCCTACCTAGTCCCTCTGAGAGGGCACCCCTTTCCTAGCCAGGCTCCAGAGGGTACTGACCTTGCCACGCTTGTGGTGCTTGTGGTGCTTGTTCATCTTTTTATGAGCTTTCTTCATTTTCTTCTGCATCTTCTTGTCCACTATCACTGCTGGTCCGACCATGCCAGGAGCCAAGGGATTCACAGGAGAGATTCCAGGGGCAGGCGGTGGGTATGGAGGAGGGTAGGGACCCAAGGGTTGGCATCCTGGATACCCTGGCTGTGGCACAGGATGAGGGGGCCCACCTGGGGGGAAAGCTGGATTGCCCTGGGGAGCTCCTGGGGGAGGAGGACAGGGGCCTGAGGGAAAGAGTGGGTTAATAGGTGGTGGGTGGGCAGGATTGGAACCTCCAGGGCACCCGATGTTGGGGATATATGGATTTGGCCCTGGCTGCCCTGGGGGAAGAAGCAGATAATAAACATTAGAATTCCCCAGAGTCTCCGACAACAAACAACAAAAAGAAAGAGATTCTTTCTCACCCAATACTTAAAGGGAAATGGAAAAGTGACAAAGGAGAATAGAGGGTAGGGGAGACAAACCTGAGTTGGGGATAAAAGGGGGAATGTCCCCGGAAGGGCTGGAGAGAGGAGGGAGACAGTGAACTCTGAGGAAGACAAAAGCACTGGTCAGGCCAGTGGGGCGTGGTGGCTCAAGCCTGTAATCCCAGCAGTTTGGGAGGCCGAGGTGGACAGATCACATGAGGTCAGGAGTTCAAGACCAGCCTGGCCAACATGGTGAAACCCCATCTCTACTAAAAATACAAAAAGTAGTCGGGCGTGATGGCGCACGCCTGTAATCTCAGCTACTCCAGAGGCTGAAACAGGAGAATCGCTTGAACCCAGGAGGCGGAGGTTGCAGTGAGCCGAGATCGCGCCACTGCACTCCAGCCTGGGCGACAGAGACTCCGTCTCAAAAAATAAATAAATAAAATAAAATAAAAAAGCACTGGTCAGCTGTAGACTAAGGACTTTGCTTTTGCGGGTGTGGCGGGTCGGGGGTGGGGCAGCTGATAGAGAAACTTCCTGTTACAGAGTCCATCAGAAAAAGGGTTAGGGGTCGTACAGAACCCCCAAACACCTACCGGCATTGGGATTCCACATGTTTAGGTGTGTCCTCCAGCCTGAGGAGAAAGAAATGAGGCAAACAAGATGACAGTCTAGAGGTAGGAAGTGGACTTAGCACCGGAGCCCAGCCCTAACGTCTTCCAGCCCACAGTAGGCTCTCCCACCTGGAGAACTACCACGACTTCCACATAAGACACATCTCTTTTCTGGCTGGGCGCGGTGGCTCACGCTTGTAATCCCAGCACTTTGGGAGGCCAAGGCGGGTGGATCACGAGGTCAGGAATTCGAGACCAGCCTGGCCAACATCGTTAAACCCCGTCTCTACTAAAAATCTAAAAATTAGCCGGGCGCGGTGGCGGGTGCCTGTAATCCCAGTTACCCGGGAGGCTGAGGCAGGAGAATCGCTTGAACCTGGGAGGCGGAGGTTACAGTGAGCTGAGATCGCGCCACTGCACTCTAGCCTGGGCAACAGAGCGAGACACCGCCTCGAAAAAAAAAAAAAAGAAATGTCTCTTTCCACTTGTTTCTTCGCCCTCAATACCTACTTGGTTCCTAACACAGGAATCTAGTTCCCAGGGCCCCTCCACCCAGGTTGAAGCGTCTAACTCTTCGCAAGAGGGCATAGCCCGCGAGTCTCGGCACCCCCATCATTCATCCCCCTTTCCTGGAACTGAGTCCGGAGGCCTTTAACCACCCACAGAGTAAGAAAGGATCTCAAACAACTTTCTCCCTGGGGAGGACCTCACCTCAGGCTAAGAAAAGGATACGCCTGGAGGCGAAGAAGGAAGTTGCTCAAGAACCTCAAATACTTAAATAAAGGGACACAGCCCAATTCCTCCAAAAAAGAAAAAAGGCAAATGAAGATCTTAGCCCCAAGCTGCGAAGGGGCTCTTAACCCAGCAATGGGAAAAGGAAAAAACCCATGGAATTCAGATACCACGTCACCTTTCCACCGCCGCCTGGACTTGATGCGTTCTTCGCAGTCTCGGCGCTTACTTCCTAGTCACACCTAGTCACCCAGACCCCGTGCTTCGGTACCCGCCTCTGCTACTGCCTAATTGGTAATTATGTGGCCACTCGACTGATGATTGGACAACAAACTAATCAATCACTCTGGTCCAACTGAGGAGGAAACGGTTGCCCTAGCTGCAGACCCGAGCCCTTTACGACTAGGCAAGTACTGAGAAGCCGGAAATCTCCTGGGGGCGGAGCTAGGCGGAGAGCGCTAGAGGGGTCGGGGCCAGCTGCTGGGCAAAGTCCTAGAGACACCGAGAAGAAACTCTGCCCTTGCTCTCTGCTAGTCATGGTTCACTGGGTGCAATACCTTGTAAAGTGAATACAGTATGGTAAGTGTTGTAATACAGATATAGACAGAGTTCTCGGCAAGGGCAGAGGAGCTGCTGAGTCCTAGCCCCAAGCCTCAATGTTCCCGGCTCCCTCTTACACTCGCAAGGGAAGCAAACAAACATTCTTGCGGAAAATACAGAGATTTCATAATCGCTCCCAGGATTCCCTCTCTCAATTGCATAGCTCCGCCATCTGTCAAGAAGCCTAAACCAGAAACCAAGGAGGTCTTCCATGATCCCTCTGTCTCCTTCACCTCCCTTACCCCAAATTACCAGTTTTGTCTCACAAATACATCTGGAATCTCTCCACTTCTCTCCGTCTTCCCTGGTCCAAACCTCCCATCATCTCTCGCCTGGATTCATTTCTCCGCTGAATTGCTACAATGGCCTCTTTTTTTTTTTTTTTTTTGAGACGGAGTCTCGCTCTGTTGCCAGGCTGGAGTGCAGTGGTGCGACCTCGGCTCACTGCAACCTCCGCTTCCCGAGTTCAAGCGATTCTTCTGCCTCAGCCTCCCGAGTAGCTGGGACTACAGGCGCGGCTAATTTTTGTATTTCTTAGTAGAGATGGGGTTTCACCATGTTGGCCAGGATGGTCTCCATCTCTTGACTTCGTGATCTGCCTGCCTCGGCCTCCCAAAGTGCTGGGATTACAGGCGTGAGCCACCGCGCCCAGACTTTTTTTTTTTTTTTAAAGAAAATAAGACAAGTGGCCAGGTACCTTGGCTCATGCCTGTAATCCAAGCACTTTGGGAGGCCGAGGCGGGCGGATCACGAGGTCAGGAGTTCAAGACCAGCCTGGCCAATATGGTAAAACCCCGTTTCTACTAGAAATACAAAAATTAGCCGGGCGTGGTGACATGTGCCTGTGATCCCAGCCACTTGGGAGGCTGAGGCAGGAGAATCGCTGAACCCGGGAGGCGGAGGTTGCAGTGAGCCGAAATCGTGCCACTGCACTCCAACCTGGGTAATAGTGAGACTCCGTCTCAAAAATAATAATAATAAACAACGACAACAAAAAAATCACACACAATACAATTAACAAACTTGACCTGATGAACATACATTGAACCATGCTCTCAAAACTTAATGACTGCTAATTCTCCTTAAGCATGCTTAGAGCATTTATAAAAATTGGTCACATTCTAAGTTAAGCATGTCTCAACTGATGCAATTCAATTTTGAAAGAACTGTTCAATACATATTCCCTGACCACGATGTAAAATATAAGCAAACATACAGCTAGATTTTTTTTTTTTAGAAAAAAAATTGTTTAACTGTCATCCAGGCTGGGCACAGTGGTTTATGCATGTAATCCCAGCACTTTGGGAGGCCGTGGCTGGAGGATCACTTGAGGTCAGGAGTTCAGGACCAGAATGGGCAACTTAGTAAGACATCATCTCTACAAAAATAAAAAATTAGCCGAGAGTGGTGGTGCACGCCTGTAGTCCCAGCTACTCAGGAGGGTAAGGTGGGAGGATCACTTGAGCCTGGGAGGCAGAGGTTGCAGTGAGCCCAAATCACACCACTGCACTCCAGCCTGGGTGACAGAGCAAGATTTGATCTCTAAATAAATAAATAAATTGCCTTAAAATAACCACGGAAAGAATAAGCCATGATGGAAATTAAATACTTAGAAATAAGTAGGTGGGCACGGTGACTCATGCCTGTAATCCCAGCACTTTGGGAGGCCGAGGTGGGTGGATCATGAGGTCAGGATTTTGAGACCATCCTGGCCAACATGGTGAAAACCTGTCTCTACTAAAAATACAAAAATTAGCTGGGTGTGATGGCACATGCTGTAATCCCAACTGCTCAGGAGGCTGATACAGGAGAATCGCTTGAACCCGGGAGGCAGAGATGGCAGTGAGCTGAGATGGTGCCACTGCACTCCAGACTGGCAACAGAGCAAGACTCCGTCTCAAAAAAAGGAAGGAAGGAAGGAAGGAAGGAAGAAGCAGGCCGGGTGTGGTGGCTCACGCCAGTAATCCCAACACTTTAGGAGGCTGAGGCAGACAGATTCCTTGAGTCCAGGAGTTCAAGACCAGCGTGGGCCACAGGGGAAACCCTGTCTCTGATACAAATACAAAAATTAGCCGGGTATAAAAATACAAAAATTAGCCGGGTGTGGTGGCTCACACCCAGTTGTCCCGGCTACTCAGGGCTGGGGTGGGAGAATCACTTGAGCCTGAGAGGTGGAGGTTGTGATGAGCCAAGATCATGCCACTGCACTCCAGCATGGGCAAAAGAGCACAAAAAGAAATAAGCCATAATGAAAATATTAGATCCAAAATTTGTGGGATATAGGCAGAACATGGTAGCTCATGCCTGTAATCCCAGCATTTTGGGAGGCTGAGGCAGGTGGATCACATGAGGCCAGGAGTTTGAGACCAGCCTGGCCAGCATAGCAAAACCCCGTCTCTACTAAATATACAAAAAAATTAGGCCAGGCGGGGTGGCTCACGCCTGTAATCCTAGCACTATGGGAGGCTGAGGCAAGTGGATCACAAGGTCAGGAATTCAAGACCAGCCTGGCCAACATGGTGAAATCCCATCTCTACTAAAAATACAAAAAATTGTCTGGGCACGGTGGCTCACGCCTGTAATCCCAGCACTTTGGGAGGCCAAGGCGGGCGGATCACGAGGTCAGGAGATCGAGACGATCCTGGCTAACACGGTGAAACCCCATCTCTACTAAAAATACAAAAAAAATTTGACGGGCGTGGTGACGGGCACCTGTAGTCCCAGCTACTCAGGAGGCTGAGGCAGGAGAATGGCGTGAACCTGGGAGGCAGAGCTTGCGGTGAGCCGAGATCGCGCCACTGCACTCTAGCTTGGGCGACAGAGCAAGACTCCGTCTCAGAAAAATAAATAAATAAATATATATAGTGTGTGTGTGTGTATGTGTGTGTGTTTAGTAGAAATGGGGTTTCACCATGTTGGCTAGGGCAGTTTCAAACTCCTGACCTCAAGTAATTCACCCACCTTGGCCTCCCAAAGTGCTAGGATTACAGGCATGAGCCACCAGGCCTGGCCTGTTATTTCTTGACTTTTTAATAATCAGCATTCTGACTGGCATGAGATAGTATCTCATTATGGTTTTGATTTACATTTCTCTGATGTTCAGTGATGTTGTGCTTTTTTTCATGTTTGTGGGCTGCATGTCTTCTTTTGAGAAGTGTCTGTTCATGTCCTTTGCCCACTTTTTAATGGGATTGTTTTTTTTTTCTTCTAAATTTGTTTGAGTTTATTGTAGATTCTGGATATTAGACACTTTGTCAGATCATAAAAATTTTCTCCTGTTCTGTAGGTTGGCGGTTTGTTCCGATGTTAGTTTCTTTTGCTGTGCAGAAGCTCTTTAGTTTAATTAGATCACATTTGTCAATTTTTGCTTTTGTTGTGATTGCTTTTGGTGATCTCATCATTAAATCTTTGCCCCTGCCTATGTCCTGAGTGGTATTGCCTAGATAGTGTTCTTTTATTTTGAAATAATTTTAGACTCACAAGAAGTTGTAACATTTACCCAGCTTCCCCCAGTGATAGTATCTTACATAACAAGACTGCATTTTGGCCGAGTGGGGTGACTCATGCCTGTAATCCCAGCACTTTGGGAGGCCGAGGCTAGTGGATTCCCTTGAACTCAGGAGTTCGAGACCATCCTGGTCAACATGGTGAAATCTTGTCTCTACAAAAAATAGAAAAATTAGCTGGGCGTGGTTGTGTGCACCCATAATCTCAGCTACTCAGGAGGCTGGGGTGGGAGGATCACTGGAGCCTGGGAGACAGAAGTTACAGTGAGCCAAGATCATTCCACTGCACTCCAGTCTCACTCACAGAGTGAGACCCTGTCTCAAAACAAACAAACAGGCTGGGCGCGGTGGCTCATGCCTGTAATCCCAGGACTTTGGGAGGTTGAGGTGGGCAGATCACGAGGTCAGGATTTTGAGACCATCCCAACGAACATAGTGAAACCCCATCTGTACTAACAATAAAAAAATTAGCTGGGCGTGGTGGCACACACTGTAATCCCAGCTACTTGGGAGACTGAGGCAGGAGAATCCCTTGAACTAGGGAAGCAGATGTTGTAGTGAGCCGAGATCGCACCACTGCACTCCAACTTGGGGGTGACAGAGCAAGACTCTGTCTCAAAAAAAAAAAAGTTTGCCTACTCTAGAAGTTTATTTTTTCTTTTCTTCTCTTTTTTTTTTTTTTTTTTTTTTTTTGAGACGGAATTTCGCTCTTGTTGCCCAGCCTGGAGTGCAATGGTGCCATCTTGGCTCACGGCAACCCCGGCCTCCTGGGTTCAAGTCATTCTCCTGTCTCAGCCTCCCAAGTACCTGGGATTACAGGTATGCACCACCACGCCTGGCTAATTTTGTATTTTTAGTGGACACAGGGTTTCTCCATGTTAGTCAGGCTGGTCTCAAATTCCCGACTTCAGGTGACCAGCCTGCCTCTGCCTCCCAAAGTGCTAGGATTACAGGCACGAGCCGCTGCACCCAGCCCAGGTTTCTAAAAAGTGTATTTACATGCCTAATACATCTCCAGGAGCATGAAATCACTACTCATAGGAATATCATATTAGGCAAACATTGGATTTGGTAAACTCATCTTCACAATTGGAACTTTCATATTTTATCATTTTATCACAGAATCATGGAACTATAGGGTTGGAAATGACTTAGAGAAACATTTATTCAATTTCCTGAGAAAAATAAACTTTCCTAAGAGTTCACAGTTAGGAGAGACAAGATTATAACCTATATTTTCTGGCTTTTAGCGATTATTTATTTATTTATTTATTTATTACTCTTTTGAGACAGAGTCTCATTTCTGTCACTTCCAGGTTGGAGTGCAGTGGGATGGATTCACTACTGCAAGCTTCAGCCTCCTGTCTATCACGCTAATTCTGCCTCTGTTTTGCTGCCTAACCAACCCTTATATTTTAGTGAGGAGATGAGGTTTCACTGTGTTAGCCAGGATGGTCTCTGACCTCCTGACCTCATGATCCTCGGGCCTGCCTCGGTCTCCCCGGCAAGTTGGGATTACAGGCGGAGCCACCGCTTCCAGCCTAGTGCGGGATCCCTCTATAAGGCCATATTACAAACACTCCATTCAAAAATACAGAAACTGTAATACCAACACTCCCCTTGTCTTTTTATTTATGGCCTCTCTGATGTTTGGGATATGGTCATTGTTTGTTTAAAATACGGAATGCTTCACAAATGTGCATGTCATCCTTCCACAAGGACCATGCTAATCTTCTGTGTTTTTTTTTTTCCTTTGTTCGTTTCTCATGGGAGGCTCACTCATCCAGGCTGGAGTGCAGTGGTCTGATCTCAGCTCACTGCAAACTCCACCTCCCTGATTGAAGCTGACTCTCCATCCTCAGCTCCCAGTGAGTAGCTGATCATGGGTGCACCACCATGCCCAGCTAATTTTTGTATTTTTAGTAGACACAAGGTTTGTCATGTTGGCCAGGCTGGTCTCCAACTCCTGACCTCAGGTGACCTGCCTTCCTCAGTCTCCCAATCATAGGCTTATATTTATTTTATTTTTATTTTTATTTATTTATTTATTCTCTTTTTTTGAGATCGAGTCTTGCTCTTGTCAGCCTAGGCTGGGGTCAGTGGCTGGATCTCAGCTCACTGTGGTGGCCCGGCTTCCCGGTTCCCGCTGGCCGCATTCTCCTGCCTCAGCCTCCGGTAGCTGGGACTACAGGCCACGCACCTCGCCCCGCTAGTTTTTTATTTTTTGGTAGAGATCGGGTTTCACTCCATTTTAGGCTTGTGGATGGTCTCTCGACCTCCTGGATCTCGCTGGGTCTCGGCCTCCCAAAGTGCTGGGATTACAGGCTTGAGCCACCGCTGGCTGGCCTATTTTTTTTTTTTTTTTTTTTTGAGGACAGAGTTCACCTCTGTCGCCCAGGCTGGAGTGCAATGGCGCACCTTTGCTTCACTGCAACCTCCGCCTTGCCGTGGTTCATGATTCTCCTGCCTCAGCCTCCCAAGTAGTTGATTTCAAGTGTGCACCACCACACCAGGCTAATTTTTGTATCTTTGTGTCTTTTTTTTCTTGGTTTTGAGACAAAGCCTCAGCTTCTGTTGCCCAGGCTGGAGTGTAGTGGGCGCTGATCTCGCTCACTTCCAAGTTCATCCCAGGTTCATGCCATTCCCTCTGCCTCAGCCTCCCAAGTAGTTGACTACAGGCTCTCAGCACCATGCCCGGGCTAACTTTTTTGTATTTTGTAGAGATAGGGTTCCATCAGAAAGTTAGCCAGGATGGTCTGGATCTCCTGATCTCATGATCCACCCGCCTTTGGCCTCCCCAAAGTGCTGAGATTACAGGCGTAGTTTCTCACTGGGCCTGGCCCACTTGCTTTTTTTTTTTTTTGAGACGGAGTTTCACTCTATCAGCCCCAGGCTGGAGTGCAGTGGCCAGATCTCAGCCTCACCACAAGCTCTGGCCTCCCGGGTTCACGACTCTCCTGCCTCTAGCCTCCCAAGTAGCTGGGACTACAGGCTCTCCCCACCTTGCCCGGCTAGTTTTTTTTTTGTACTTTTTTAGTAGAGAGGGGGTTTTAAACATAACTAGGGATGGTCTCTGGATCTCCTGGACCTCGTGATCCACCACCGGCCTCCTGTAAAGTGCTGGGATTACAGGTTTGAGCCATCACAATTTCCGCCAGCCAAATTTTTGTATTTTTAATAGAGATGGGTTTCACCATGTTGGCCAGGCTGGTCTCAACTCCTGATAGGTGATCCTACTTCTGCTCAATAAAATGTTGGATTATAAAAGAGCCACCACCACCCATATAGGTTTTATTTTTGATTGAACATAGCCTTATGCTCATCAGCATGTTTGTACATTCTTTTTCTTTTGAGACGGAGGTCTCGCTTGTCGCCTGGCTGGAGTGCAGTGGTTTGATTCAGCTACTGGGGAAAGTCTGGCCTGGTTTACGCCATTCTCCTGCCTCAGCCTCCCGAAAGTAGCTGTGATTCATAGGCGTCATTTAATTTAGCTATTTTGTATTTTTAGTAGAGACGGGTTTCACCAGAGTTAGCCAGGATGGTCTCATCTGCTGACCTTCGTGATCCGCCTGCCCTTCGCCTCCCAAAGTGCTGGATTACAGGTTTGAGCCACTGTGGTTCGCCTTTCTTTTCTTTCTGTTTTTTCTGAAACAGAGTCTGCATCCTCCCACTCCCAGGTTCATGGATTCTCCTGCCCCCAGTCTCCTGAGTAGCTGGATTACAGATCGGCACCCACCATGCCCAGCTAGTTTTATATTTTAATAGAGACAGTGGTTTCACCTGGCTGGTCTGTATTGGTCTCAACTCCCTGACCTCGCGGGACCCTCGGGCCTCCCAAAGTGCTGGAGATTACAGGCGCATGCCACTGGGCCCAGCTTTTTTTTGAGAGGGACTATTGCTGTGTCACCTGGGCTGGAGTGCAGTGGTGCGATCTCGGCTCCCTACAACCTCCACCTCCCAGGTTCAGCCATTCTCCTGCCTCTAGCCTCCCAAGTGGCTGGGACTACGGCATGCCACCATGACCTGCCTCTATTTTTGTAGAGATGGGTTTCACTCCATGTGGGGCTTGTGGCTGGTCTCTGAACTCCTGACCTCAGGTAATCCATCCACTTTGGCCTCTGGTCAAAAATTTTTGTGAGTGAGGTCTGTCATCCTAAAAATTTAAAAAAATAAAGAACATCCAAAGAGTACTGTTTAGCCTAGATTAGGGGAAACATAAGCTGCCAGGGGGTAATTATAGTAGTTGGGGCCTGCAAGTCCTAGGAAGAAGGAAAGAGAAGGTGCCCAGAAGCAGGCCTTGCCCATCAAAGTATGATGTAGGTTGATTAAGAAAGGAAAAGAAGGCCAGGCGTGGTGGCTCACACCTGTAATCCCACCACTTTGGGAGGCCGAGATGGGTGGATCTCGAGGTCGGGAGTTCAAGACCAGTCTGGCCAACATTAGTGAAACCCCATCTCTACTAAAAAACACCAAAAATTAGCTGGGTGTGGTGGCGGGCGCCTGTAGTCGCAGCTACTCGGGAGGCTGAGACAGGAGAATCAGTTGAACCCAGGAGGCAGAGGTTGCAGTGAGCCAAGATCCCACCATTGTACTCCAGCCTGGGCAACAGAGCGAGACTCCATTTCAAAAAAAAGAAAAAGAAGAACTAGCCCCTGCCTAGGTTGCCTCAGTGGGACTTGAGAACTGACTGGATGTGGATGAGAGCTGAGTCACAGGAAGGGACAAGAACACGCTCCTGGGAAACTCTTGCTCAGTTAAGACACAGCTCAAGCATCCTGTGCTCTGTGAAGCATTCCTGCTCAAGTCTCTCCTGTTACCCCCAGGACAGTGTACAGGACCCCAACAATGTGATGTGCAGGTCTTTGAGCACCTTTAGGGCAGTGATTTTTGTTGTGTTTACCCTTCTTTCCCCAGTGCCCACCACGAGATCCCACCTTTAAAAATAATGTTGAGGCTGGGTGTGGTGTCTCATACTTGTAATCTCAGCACTTTGGGAGTCCTAGGCAGGTGGATCCCTTGAGCCCAGGAGTTCAAGACCAGCCTGGGAAACATGGCAAAACCCTGTCTCTATGAAAAAATACAAAAATTAGCCGGGTGTAGTGGCACGCATCTGTAGTCCCAGCTACTTGGGAGGCTGAGGTGGGAGGATCGCTTCAGCCCAGGAGGTCAAGGATGCTGTGAGCTATGATCACAGCCTGGGTAACAGAACAAGAGCTTATCTCAAAAACAAAAATAATAAACAATTTACTTTGGGAGACCAAGGTGGGCAGATCACGAGGTCAGGAGATCAAGACCATCCTGGCTAACACAGTGAAACCCTGTCTCCACTAAAAATACAAAAAAATTAGCCAGCTGTGGTGGCTGGTGCCTGTAGTCCCAGCTACTTGGGAGGCTGAGGCAGGAGAATGGCATGAACCCGGGAGGCAGAGCTTGCAGTGAGCTGAGACCGTGCCACTGCACTCCAGCCTGGGCAACAGAGCAAGACCCAGTCTCAAAATAAATAAATAAATAAAAATTTTAAAAAATAAACAATTTGCTGGGCGCGGTGGCTCACATCTGTAATCCCAGCACTTTGGGAGGCTGAGGCGGGAGGATCACAAGGTCAGGAGATCGAGAACACGGTGAAACCCCGTCTCTACTAAAAATACAAAAAAAAGGCCGGGCGCGGTGGCTCAAGCCTGTAATCCCAGCTACTTGGGAGGCTGAGGCAGGAGAATGGCGTGAACCCGGGAGGCGGAGCTTGCAGTGAGCTGAGATCCGGCCATTGCACTCCAGCCTGGGCGACAGAGCGAGACTCCGTCTCAAAAAAAAAAAAAAATACAAAAAATACAAAAAATACAAAAAAAAAAAAAAATTAGCCGGACGCGGTTGTGGGCGCCTGTAGTCCCAGCTACTCAGGAGGCTGAGCCAGGAGAATGGCGGGAACCCGGGAGGCGGAGCTTGCAGTGAGCCGAGATCGCGCCACTGCACTCCAGCCTGGGCGACAGAGTGAGACTCCGTCTCAAAACAAAACAAACAAAAAAAACAATTTAAAATGCTGGGTGCAGTGGTTCATGCCTGTAATCTCAGAACTTTGGGAGGCTGAGGAACGAGGACTGCTTGAGCTCAGGAGTTTGAGACCAGCCTGGGCAACATAGCAAGACTTCATCTCTACAAAAAATAAAAAATTACGCCAGATGCGGTGGGCCTGTAATCCCAGCGCTTTGGGAGGCCGAGGTGGGCGAATCACGAGGTCAGGAGATCGAGACCATCCTGGCTAACACAGTGAAAACCCGTCTCTAGGCCAGGCGCAGTGGCTCAAGCCTGTAATCCCAGCACTTTGGGAGGCCAAGACGGGCGGATCACGAGGTCAGGAGATGGAGACCATCCTGGCTAACACAGTGAAACCCTGTATCTACTAAAAAAAAAAATACAAAAACCAAACAAACAAAACAAAAACCCGTCTCTACTAAAAATACAAAAAATTAGCCAGGCATGGTGGCGGGTGCCTGTAGTCCCAGCTACTCGGGAGGCTGAGGCAGAAGAATAGCATGAACCCGGGAGGCAGAGCTTGCAGTGAGCGGAGACTGTGCCACTGCACTCCGGCCTGGGTGACAGAGCGAGACTGTGTCTCAAAAAAGAAAAAATAGCTGGGTATGGTGGTCCATGCCTGTGGTCCCACCTATTCAGGAGGCTGGGGTAGGAGGATCACAAGAGCCCAGGGAGGACAAGGCTGCAGTGAGCCATGATCGTGTCATTGCACTCCTGCCTGGACAGAGACTCTGTCTCCAAAAAAAGAAATCAGATAAATAAATAAAAATAAATGTTAGTGGAAGAGAAGAGAGACAAGAGGGTTCCTGGATTACAGGAATAGAGGAAGGCCCAAGGATATGCGTCAGGAAAGCTGACTTTATTCTGTTTCCTGCACACCTACACCGAGTCACTGGTCAGAACTGCTGTGGACTGGATCCCCGCAGAAGAATCCAAGGATTCGGCAGGTGGGAAAGGCAGTGATGAGGCAGACAAGACAGCTATGCAATCGCCATGTTTATGTTGGCATGTACATTGATTACACATAAACTGCATATTTACATAGGAGAAAGGGTACAGGCAGGCTGAGGATTCCTGGAACAAGGGCCTTGCTGAACACTGAAGTGGCAGGCACTCCGCTGAGGCCTACAGGGCAGGATGGTAGGGGCAGGAGTTGAAGTACAGTCTTCTGGGCAGAGAGGTGTGCAGCCACATGGACAGCTCTCTGGAAAGGGGTGGCTCTCCTGAGGATGGGCCAGGGCAGCCAGGCGCTGCTGTACACACTCAGCCGTCAGCCGTGCTTCTGGGTCTGCATCCCAACAGTCTTCTAGGAGCTCCCTCAGCCCATCAGGATCCTGGGAGGAATGACAGGGAGGGAGGGTTGACTCTAGGATCTTGAGTGGGCGCCAGGGTTAAAAGGCATCTTCAGTGTCCATCACTCGCCTGCTTTCAACACCCACTTCTGATCTTTCCTGGAGCCTCCCTCCTTTCCCTCTTGCTGAATTCCAGCCTTCTGAATCTTGTTCCCTATGAAAGAGGCTCTGCAGGGGCCTTCTGTACAGCCCACTGTTTCCTCTGAGGAGCTAATATAGGTTGAAAGCTTAATATGCTAATGGGAAATTACTCTCTTTCCTCTCAGAGAGCCAGAGTCTTCTGCAAGTAATGCCCAGTTTCCGTTAGCTAACTTAACACTTGTGCCGTGGAAATTTCAGATCAGGTAGCAGAAGGCACATTCTGTTAAAAAAGTATTTGTGGCCAGGTGCGATGGCTCACGCCTGTAATCCCAGCACTTTGGGAGGCCGAGACGGGCGGATCACGAGGTCAGGAGATCGAGGCCATCCTGGCTAACATGGTGACACCCCGTCTCTACTAAAAATACAAAAAATTAGCCGGGCACGTTGGCGGGCACCTGTAGTCCCAGCTACTCGGGAGGCTGAGGTAGGAGAATGGCGTGAACCCAGGAGGCAGAGCTTGCAGTGAGCCGAGATCGTACCACTGCACTCCAACCTGGGTGACAGAGCAAAACTCTGTCTCAAAAAAAAAAAAAAACAGTGTTTGTGCAAAGCCCTGAACTTTCACTGTGAGGCCACTGCTTTCACCCTTTATACCCAGAACTGCCTTTTATTGGGTCACAGCAGAAACATCATCAATGTATGACAGAATGGGGACTTACTGAACTGATTTTTGGGCTTTACTGTATTAGGAGAGCAGATGGGGCAGAGCTCAGGACAAGAGCAAAGCCAAGGAGGGCATCCTGGAGAAGGGGACTGAGGAACAGGGCTAACTGATGGTAGAGAGGAGAGACAGGCTGGGCAAGGCTGAGCAGGAGGAAGGTGTGTGTCTCAGGTAGATGGAATGGACTGTGTGAGACTTAGGGTGGAAGAGGATGAACTGAGGGGTAGAGCAGGCTTGCCCAGTTCCAGCTGAGCATGAACCAAGGAGTGATGGGAGATGAGAGGAGATAGGAGTAGACAGATGCCCTGGCAGAGATGTCCTTGAAGCCCATGCCCAGCCCCCACTCTCCAGGTTCCCAGCCCAACAGCCTAGGCCTCTTACTGTAGCAAAGCAGCGCCAGGTGGATGGGATGTAGGGACGCCTCCTCTCTTGCACTGCCAAGGCCCATAGCTCATCAGAGGTAGGGGTATTGCCCAGTTCTGCCTCATAGGCCAGTTGGAAGGGTGGTGGACTGCTGTCTGGAGGGAGGTAGAGGGGCTGGGTGTCAGTTAGTCCTAGGGGTGCCTACCATATAGAAAAGGCAAGACAGGGAAGAGCAGAGCTTTCTCAGGACCAGGTCAGGTTGGGGTGAACCTAGAATGGGTGAGGGGGAGCCCAGGGGAAGGGACTGTACCACTTATCCTTACCAGGCCTCAAATCTGGGCAGCGGCTCAGTATCTCCCACAGGAGCAGAGCCAAAGAGTAAATATCAGCTCGTCGGAGGGCCATGCCCCAATCCTGTAGGTCCAGAGTCTTGTCCAAGAGCTCTGGTGCCATGTACCTCTGGGTGCCAGCCTGGAGAGCAAGGCACGAAGGGCCAAGAATCATCTCTGTGGCAACCCTCATTGCAGCAATGGTCCATGCAATATCCCCAAACACAGACTCAGCAATGTCCCAAATGCTATAGGTATTGCTACAACTGTTGACACACAATGGCTGCATTGCCATCAGCAGCACCACCATCATCCTGGGCCTCACCAGTTAGCCAGAGAACTCACTTCCATGATGGCAGCTGGGCCTTGTGGTTGAGTAGGGGTCCAGGCAGGGGGCTGAGTGAGGCCAGGGAGCACCAAGGCAAGGCCCAGGTCTCCAATGGCACACGATCCATCTTCCCGAATGAGCACATTCTGGCTGCTCAGATCTCGGTGGGCAATACCTGGTTTATATTGGCCTGTGGGGGAATCAAGGTCGAAGGAACATGGATGTTCTTCCTCCCTCTTTTTTTTTTTTTTTTTTTGAGTCGGCATCTCGCTCTGTTGCTCAGGCTGGAGTGCAGTGTCGCAATCTCGGCTCACTGCAACCTCCACCTCCCGGGTTCAAGCGATTCTCCTGCCTCTCAGCCTCCCGAGTAGCTGGGACTACAGGCACATGTCACCACGCCTGGCTAATGTTTTGTATTTTTAACAGAGACGGGGTTTCACTGTGTTAGCCAGGATGGCCTCGATCTCCTGACCTCATGATCCGCCTGCCTCGGTCTCCCAAAGTGTTGGGATTAAAGGTGTGAGCCACCGCGCCCGGCTCTTCCTCCCCCTTTTGACCCAATCCTTCCCCTCCAAACTAAGGGAGAATCAGAAACATAGCAGTGTGGCTGCCTTGACTTCCTATGGCCAGCTCACCCACCATTCTGCCAGCGCTCCTCATGGAGAAATGCCAGGCCCTGGGCTAGGGACAGTGCCATCCGCAGGGAACTTCCCCAGTCACTGGTGTGCTGGGTCAAGTAATGGTACAGGGAGCCCTGGGAAAAAACAGAGAGAAAAGGACAGTACACAAAGCTGGAGGTGGCTGATCCATCCCAGGGAGCAGAGATCAATTGACAGTCTTCTCCCTGCATCTCCCCAGCAGACAGACACACCGACGGATGCTGGCCAAGACAATAGGTAGAAGGAGTAAGACTGTGCATCAATTGACATGAAAAATAGTAACTCGAGATCAAGGTTACTAGGCACTTACTGTGGTCCAGGCCCAGTGGATGTGGCCTCCTGTAATCCTTGTGACAACCCTAGGAGGTCGGTCTTCCTGTCACACCCCCATTTAACAGATGAAGAGCTTTTCCTCAGAGAACTAAGGAAACTCGCTTGAAGTCAGTCAGTGAGGCAGGAGTGGAGCTTGAATCCAAGCAGTCTGACTCAAGATCACTTACTAATAACCACCAGCTTATACTGACTCAGAAAATGTGAGGCAAAGACAGTAACAGAGGAGGCAGGGTAAGCTAGTCAGGGGCATCCCTCATGAGCCACCTTGTCTGAGGTGTCAGGCATGTGTACACATAGACAGGCAGAGCCAGTAGATAACAGAGTAGCAGGTGGAGGGCAAGTGGGAATTGGAGGGAAGGGAGCAATAGAACCCCTCATTCGACAAGTGTCATCGAGCACCTTCAGTGGCCATGAGTTGTGTGCAGGCACCAAGATGACTCAGATGAGAAGGTAAGAGATAAAGAATGCAGTAAACCCCAAGATGGGAAAATTAACCGAGTGCCAAGGGGCATAAAGCAAGAATGACTAACACTGCCTGGAGAAGTCAGAGAAATTTAAACAAACAAACAAACAAAAAAAACAGTGATTTTTGAGCTGGGCCAGGAGGTATGTGGTCAAAGAGGGGATTTTCCATCATTCAAGATTTCGGAGGTGCAGAAGCTATAGGGGCTGAAAAAAGTCCAGGGAAGAGCCACTGCATTTGGGCACTGAAACAGGTGGTGGAGGTTGAACTACTTACAACAGGGCAAAGTGAGTTGTGGGGAGCTCTTCTACGTGGACAGAGACACACACAGTCCTGGTGGAGGGGTAAACAGGAGGCAACAGACATGATGATGAGGAGCCAGCTCTAGAGTCACATAGATTCTGGGCAAATGACTTTCCTTTTCTGAGCCCCATGTGGATAATCATTCCTACCTCATAATGTGTTTGCAAAGGGTGTGTTTGGAAATGTTTAAAGTGTGTAGCATGGCCGGGCGGGGTGGCTCACACCTGTAATCCCAGCACTTTGGGAGGCCAAGGCAGGCGGATCACTTGAGGTCAGGAGTTTGAGACCAGCCTGGCCAACATGGTGAAATCCCATATCTACTAAAAATACAAAAATTAGCCAGGAGTAAGTAGTGGCGGCACGCCTGTAATCCCAGCTACTCGGGTGACTGAGGCAGAATTGCTTGAACCCAGGAGGCAGAGGCTGCAGTGAGCTGAGATCGTGCCACTGCATTCTAGCCTGGGCAACAGAATGAGACTCTGTCAAAAAAAAAAAAAAAAAAAAAAAGTGGGTAGTGTAATGCCTAGCAGGAAGCAGATGGGAAATGGTATGAAAGCTTTAAAAGTCCCAAATCTTTAGCAGGCCCATAGGGCCTGGTGTGGCTGGCCTCTGCCTACCTTTTCCTCTTCTTTTTGCTCATTGCTCTCCCCTTCAAGTCACATCTTATTATTCTTATAATTCAGTGGCCCTCTCTTCTAGCACTTAGCACACTTGACATTTGACACTTGTGTTTACTTGATCCATTTCTGTCTCCCCTGCTAGTCTATAAAATCTGTAAAGGCAGGGATTCTGTTTTTTCTGGCCTCTAGCATAGTGTCTGACATATAGTTCATAATTATTTGTTGAATGAATATATGAATGAGTTTGGAGGGTTATGCATGAAGGTATTTCTTTAACATTGGTTTTTTTTTTTGAGATGGAGTCTTGCTTTGTCACCCAGGCTGGAGTGCAGTGGCGCAATCTCCACTCACTGCAAGCTCTGCTTCACGGGTTCACACCATTCTCCTGCCTCAGCCTCCCGTGTAGCTGGGCCCCTGCTGGTACTGGCGCCCGCCACCACGCCCGGCTAATTTTCTTAAATGTATTTTTAGTAGAGACGAGGTGTCACCGTGTTAGCCAGGATGGTCTCGAACTCCTGACCTCGTGATCTGCCCGTCTCAGCCTCCCAAAGTGCTGGGATTACAAGCGTGAGCCACCGTGCCCGGCCAACATTGTTTTTTTGTTTTTTTTTTTGGCTGGGCACAGTGGCTCATGCCTGTAATCCCAGCACTTTGTGGGGCTGAGATGGGTGGATCACTTGAGGTCAGGAGTTCGAAACCAGCCTGGCCAACATGGTGAAACCCCGTCTCTACTAAAAATGCAAAAATTAGCCAGGCGTGGTGGCAGGCACCTGTAATCCCAGCTACTGGTGAGGCTTAGGGAGGAGAATTGCTTGAACCCAGGAGGCAGAGGTTGCAGTGAGCCAAGCTATGCCACTGCACTCCAGTCTGGGCAACAGAGCAAGGCTCTGCCCCCCTCACAAAATAAAATAAAATAAAATAAAATAAATATATAAACATGTATTGTTTTTGTAATAAAAAATAAAAATAAATAAAAATTATTATTATTTTGAGACGGGGCTTACTCTGTCACCTAGGCTGGAGTGCAGTGGCACAATCTTGGCCCACTGCCAGTCTTGACCTTCCCAGGCTCAGGTACTCCTTCCACCTCAGCCTCCCAAGTAGCTGGGACCGCAGGCACGTGCCATCACACCCGGCCAATTTTTTCTTTTTTGTAGAGGTGGGGTTTCACAGTGTTGCCCAGACTGTTCTTGAATCCCTGAATTCCTGGGTTCAAGCAATCCTCCCAAGTTGGCCTCCCAAAGTGCTGGGATTACAGGCGTGTGCCACCGTGCCCAGCTTGTTACTATTTTTTGAGATGGTCTCACTCTGTCTCCCAGGCTGGAGTGCAGTGGGATGCTCACGGCTCACTGCAGCCTCAACCTCCTATGCTCAAGCGATCTTTCCACCTCAGCCCCCTGAGTAGCTGGGACTATAGGTGTGCACTGCCATGCTGAGCTAATTTTGCAGTGATAGGGTTTCCTCATGTTGCCTAGGCTAGTCTTGAGCTCCTGGGCTTAGGCGATCCACCCACCTTGGCCTCTCAAAGTCCTGGGATAACAGGCGTGGGCCACCTCACCTGGCCATTTTTAATGTCTTAGAAAAGAGAAAATCGAAAGCAGAAGCATCAACAAGGCCCAGCTGCCATGTAGCCCCCACCTCCATACATACACACAGGCACACACACACATATATACTCCTTGGTGCTCACCTTGGGATGCAGTTCCAGTACCAGCAGGGGCCCAGAGAGCATGGGGCCAGGGCCCCCCCAGCTGGCGGTGATAAATCGGACAATGTGGTCGTGCTGTAGGCCTGGAAGTTCGTACAATGCTCTCTCAGCTTGGAACTGAGCCACAGACCTCGGTGGAAAGGCCTTGATGGCAACCAGTTTGCCTTGCAGCTGCCCGGCCCAAACCACTGCATGACCTCCTTCCCGGATTACCTGGTAGGGACACTGTGCTGAGTGTGGGCCTCTGAGCTATAATAGGGCCAGGCTTCCTCCCCAGCACAACCTCCAGGAGTGCCCAGAGGATCCCTTCTCTCCCTCCCTGGGGCACCTGGGAGAAGCACAGCTCGGGCAGCTCCTGCAGCTCCACACTCCAGTCCCTGCCCAAGTCTGGCCCTGGCTTTGGCACTGGTTCACTTCGCACTCTGTAGTTCTTTCGCTGTAGCAGGGCTGGAACAGAGAAGAGACTTAGGTTCAGGGTGCACATGCATGGGGACAGGAAAAGGGACTCTATGGAAAGGGAGCTTTGTGAGAGGTCATGGGAGTCTGGGAATCAGGCTATAGAGATCCCAAGACCATGGGGTCAGGGGTGCCTGGAGAGGGATCAGAGCTCTGGGGACAATGTCTTGGGGTCACAAGGGAGGGATGGGGTGGATTAATACCCAAGATGATGCTGCCCAGCAGCAGCAGGAGGAGGAGGAACAGCCCCAGCAGCACCAGTGCCATCCAGATGGACTCACCTGGACATCAAGGCAAGAATGCAGGCTGGCAAGCACTGACCCAAACCTGCTCTCTGCTGTTCCCCTCCTGAGAGCTTGCTTCTCAACCCACCCCCACCCTGGTCACAAGACCCCTTATCTCCCAGTCACCAGGGCAACCAACTTCCCAAGGCCAGGAGGAGGAAAGTGTGGGGTGGGAGTAGGGTGAGAACTGGCCCTGGTTCCACCTCTCATCCTAACCTGGGCCCAGCCCCCACCAGCCTTCAGTACCCTTGGGTGGCTACCTGGGGCAGCCTGGGGACCCTGGGAGCCAGGAGTCCCAGGGCTCCCTGGAGGAGGCAGATGGCTGTAATTGGCATTGCAGAAGTCAGTGCCACAGGAGCAGGTGAAGAGAGTGGAGCCAGGGCTGGGGTGGGCTCGGGGACTTGGGTCACAGTGGAGGGACTCACAGCCTGGCTCATCACTGTCTCGGCATCCTGATGGGGTGGGATTAGGGGAAGAGGAGAAAAAGGGGGAAAAGGGAGAAAGCACAATGGCGTGTGGAAACAGAGGATAAATCCCTTCTCTATCAGAGGCATCCCTTCCATCTCTCATGGGCTTTTCTTTCCCACCACATGTTCTATTTCTCCCCTTCCCTCTTGGTTGCCACCCACACCCCAGGATGTGTCTGTCTCCCACCTTAGCTATCACCTGCCATATACTTTGCCATTCACCTTGCATTTCCACCTGTGCCCGGTCTTGGGTCAGGTTCCAGATCCCAAAGCAGCAGCGGCTGTAGAGGCAGCGGATAGCTCTAGGGAGCTCTGGGCCTGTATCTAGCAGCTCTCCCAGTGTCTTTGTGCTTCCCTGCACTCCAGGGGCCTCAAAGAACACACAAGTTCGCCTGTTTGGGGGTGCTGAGGCCCAGGGTGGGGAAAGGAAAGGATTCGAGATAGGAGTGAATGCAGAGGCAAAAAAGTGGCCAAAAGAACAGACAAAACATGTTCCACATCCCAGCGTCAGTATGGTAAAGCCACAGGAGGAAGCAGGGTCAGCAGAGGGCTGGAACCTGAGCCCCACCATGGGGACACATGGCTCTGTCCTTCACCCTCACTCACCCAGCCCACTCACCACTCTTCCAAAGGGGTGGCTCTTGCTTCAAGCGCCCCTTTCCCTCACGGGATGGATGGAAAGACCCTTCCCCTCCCTGTAGACGCTTACCTTCCACAGCTGTGGGAAGTAATGCCCAAAGCCCCAGAGACCCTAGCATCTTGCTGGAGGATGGCAGCAGCAGAAGGAGGAGAGCATGAGCCAGCACAGCTGCCCCTGGCCAAAGCTTTCTTCAGATACAGGGCATCCTGGGGCTTCTGATCCCTCAGTCCCCAACTCCGCCCCCCTCATTCTATCCCAGCCTCTGTGGGGGAGAAGGCTGCTGTGGGGGAGAGGGTGGGTGTGGGGAAAGCAGGGAAAGAAAGGGAGGAGCAGAGAACCAATCTCATATCCTCTTCTCTTCTGCAACCTCCTCTTTGCTCTGCATAGTGGGAGGAGGGGACCTTGCAGGCCCAGCTGAGAACCCAGTGATGCCTAATTTCAAATCTTTGCCCTTTCCTGACCTTGGAAGAAGATGCTGGACTCTGTTGACTCTTCTCAGGAGGAAACTAAGGTGAGGTCAAATGCTTAGAGCCATTCAGCTCTGCCCAAGATCCCTTCTAGCCTAAGATCCCTTTATATTCAGGGTTCATATCTGCAGCTGCTTGGGCAGAGGAAGGCCTCACAGCCCATATTAGAGGTTACCTTGTTTTCCAACTTAAGAATCAGAAAGTACATAAAACTTACCTGAATTTAAAAAAAAAACACATTGAAAACAGTAACAATGGTAAATTTTGCTGTGTGGATTTCACTTAAAAAAAAATCACATTGGTTCACAGGCTGAACAAATAACCATTATTAAGGAGGTGACAAAGTTCTTATCAAGCACCTACTATATTCTGGGTCACAGCTAGGGCTATGCATTTTACAATCGTCTCATCTAATTCTCCCCTGAAATATTTATTATTATTATTATTATTTTATTTATTTTTTGAGACTGAGTCTTGCTCTGTCACCAGGCAGGAGTGCAGTGGTGCCATCTTGGCTCACTGAAACCTCCCACTCCCTGGTTCAAGCGATTCTCCTGCCTGGGCCTCCCCAGTAGCTGGGACTACAGGCACATGCCACCATGCCCAGCTAATGTTTGTATTTTTAGTAGAGACAGGGTTTCACCATGTTGGCCAGGATAGTCTCAATCTCGTGACCTCGTGATCTGCCCGCCTCAGCCTCCCAAAGTGCTGGGATTACAGGTGTGAGCCACTGTGCCTGGCCTATTATTTTTATTATTTCCACTTTATAGGTAAGAAAATTGAGCTTAGGTAAGTCGCCCAAAGTCATTCAGCTAGGAAATAGCAGAGCTGGAATTTGAACTTAGGCAGGTCTGACTCCAAAGTCCAGGTTCTATTTTTTTTTTTTTTTTGAGACGGAGTCTTGCTCTGTCACCCAGGCTGGGGTGCAGTGGCGGGATCTCGGCTCACTGCAAGCTCCGCCTCCCAGGTTCATGCCATTCTCCTGCCTCAGTCTCCTGAGTAGCTGGGACTACAGGCGCCCGCCACCTCGCCCGGCTAGTTTTTTTGTATTTTTTTAGTAGAGACGGGGTTTCACCGCATTAGCCAGGATGGTATCGATCTCCTGACCTCGTGATCCACCCGTCTCGGCCTCCCAAAGTGCGGGGATTACAGGCTTGAGCCACCGCGCCCGGCCTATTCTTTTTTTAAAATTATTATTTTTGTACTTTTAGCAGAGACGGGGTTTCACCATGTCACCATGTTGGCCAGGATGGGGTCGATCTTTTTTTTTTTTTTTTTTTAGACGGAGTCTCGTTCTGTCGCCCAGGCTGGAGTGCAGTGGCGCGATCTCGGCTTACTGTAAGCTCCACCTCCCAGGTTCACGCCATTCTCCTGCCTCAGCCTCCCGAGTAGCTGTGACTACAGGTGCCCACCACCACACCGGGCTAATTTTTTGTATTTTTAGTAGAGACGGGGTTTCTCCGTGTTAGCCAGGATGATCTCAATCTCCTGACCTCTTGATCCACCCGCCTCGGCTCCCAAAGTTCTGGGATTACAGGCGTGAGCCACCGCTCCCGACCTATGGGGTCGATCTCAACCTATGCGATCTCAACCTATGGGATTGCAGGCGTGAGCCACCCCACCAGGCCGGCTGTATTCTTTGTATTACACCATACTGCCTGAAAGACGTACAAAATTCAACAATGAAAAAAAAATAATGACTTAGTACTATACTTGGACATTTGAATTTAAATTGAGAAAATATGCATCATTACCTGCCAACATGCTACCAACTAAAAAGGGAGAATACAGTTCAAACTATCACCACCAGAGGTCAGCAGAGGAGAAATTCCCTGCTGCGGTGAGAGGGCCAAAGTACCTCCTCTGGTGACTAATACATATAGTACACCTCCTACATTTACTAAGCTGCAGGAACTATAAAATGTAAAGGGCGGGCACAGGATGTGAAGAATTTCAGCATGGAGGTGGCAGAGGGCTATGGCTTGTTCTGCAATAGAGGCAGAGGAGTCCAACTCCACCAGACTCTTTCCCAGAGTAATAAACAACAGAAATAGGTAATCACTTCCACCCCTGTGAGCCACTGGCTCATTGAGAATTAGAGTCAGAGGGGACTTGTTCTCTGTTTCCCTAGCTTTCTGTCGCCCTAGTGGCTGCCTGGAAACCCTTTCTTGGAATGATGGGGCTTAGACCAAGGATGATAGTCCCGAGTACTGACTTTTCTTTTTTTGACACGAAGCCTCACTCTGTCACCCAGGCTGGAGTGCAGTGGCGCGATCTCGGCTCACTGCAACCTCTGCCTCCCGGGTTCAAGCGATTCTCCTGCCTCAGCCTCCTGAGTGCTGGGACTACAGGCGCCCACCACCACGCCCGGCTAATTTTTGTATTTTTAGTAGGGACGGGGTTTTACCATGTTGGCCAGGCTGGTCTCAAACTCCTGACCTCAGGTAATCCACCCGCCTGGGCCTCCCAAAGTGCTGGGATTACAGGCAGGAGCCACTGCGCCCAGCTTGAGTACTGACTTTTTGATTCTGGGGTCTTTCTTCTGGGGAACCTGCATGAAAGGAAGAGATAGTAAAAGTTCCAGTAGTCGTGTAACAGCAGCGGGAGGAATGACCAGGGATAGAGATAGCCGCCCATCCTTCCTTGGGCCCTTCCAGGAGTCTGCAGGACCTTGCCAGTGAGGTGGAATGTTGTGCTTCCAGCTACTTTTCTTCACTGGCTCCCAGATCAGATAAGTCTGGGGTGGTGCGTGTGGTGAGGGGAGATTTAAAGGTGAAATAGCTTCCTGTGTCTGGAATGTCTCAGGAGACTATCTCCTCCAGAGTGGGAGCAGGGTAAGGATCAGGCAGAAAGGCAGTCTCCTCACCCAAGCTTTTTGAGACGGGAGTCTCGCCTCTGTCGCCCAGGCTGGAGTGCAGTGGGCGCCGATCTCGGCTCACTGCAAGCTCCACTCCCTCCCGGCTCACGCATTCTTCCCCACCAGCCTCCCGGTAGCTGGGACTACAGGCTCTCACCACGCCTCGCTAGTTTTTATTTTTAGTAGAGACGGGGTTTCACCATGTTAGCCAGATGTCTCATCTCCTGACCTCGGATCCACTCCACCTTGGCCTCCTCCCCAAAGTGCTGGGATTACAGGCTTGAGCCACTGCTACCGCCTCACCCAGCTTTTGATAACTAATTTTCCTTAAGATAGAAACATTCCAGTCAGGCTTATGGGAACTACCCTGCTCTTGGGTTGTTAGGGTTTTAGAGTTAAGATGGTGATAGAGGCTGGGCGCTTGTGGTTCATGCCTGTAATCCCAGTACTTTGGGAGGCCAGAAGTTTGAAACTAGCCTGGGCAACATGGTGAGACCCCCATCTATATTATTTTATTTATTTATTTATTTTTTTTTTTTGAGACGGAGTCTCGGCTGTGTCTCCCGAGCTGGAGTGCAGTGGCCGATCTCAGCTCACTGCAAGCTCTGGCCTCCCGTGGGTTCACGCCATTCTCCTGCCTCAGCCTCCCCGGTAGCTGGGACTACAGGCACCCGGGCCACCTCAGCCCTGCTAGTTTTTTGTATTTTTTAGTAGAGACGGGTTTCTCCATGTTCGCTTGTGGGATGGTCTCGGGATCTCCTGACTCGCAATCCCGCCTGCCCTCGCCTCCCCAAAGTGCTGGGATTACAGGTTTGAGCCACCGCGGCCCGGCCCCCCATCTATATTATTAAAGAAAAAAGCATTTCCCTTTTTGAGACGGAGTCTCACTCTGTCACCTGTGGGCTGAGTAAATTGGTGCACTCACACTGCAACCTCTCTGCCTCCTGTCTAAGCAATTCTCCTGCTCCCAGCCTCCCAAGTAGCTAGGGATTACAGATGCCTTCCCCACTCATGTCTGGATAATTTTGTATTTTTAGTAGAGGGGCTCTGTTCCATGTTGGCCAGGGCTGGTTTCAAACCCTGATCTCAGGTCATCCACTGCCTAGGCCTTCCAAAGTGCTGGGATTACAGGCTGGAGCCACTCCACCTCAGGCCAAAAAAACGATTTCATTAAGTGCTGGCCTACAAAGATAGATGTGATTACTGCCCTCTGGGGAACTCATAGTGTAGAAATGCAGGCATGATATATGGACAAGCAACCAGAAAACTGTGTTTCCTAATAGGGCATGAGCAAAGAGCTATACAAATAGATCAAGTAAGCTAATTCTGCCTAGGGCATAGAAGAAAGGTGCCCAGAGAGTTTCACAGAGAAGGGGATATTGCCGGGCGCGGTGGCTCAAGCCTGTAATCCCAGCACTTTAGAGGCTGAGACGGGCGGATCACGAGGTCAGGAGATCGAGACCATCCTGGCTAAATACAGTGAAACCCCGGCCTCTACTAAAAATACAAAAAAAAATTAGCCGGGCGCGGTGGCGGCGCTCTGTAGTCCCAGCTACTCGGGAGGCTGGAGGCAGGAGAATGGCGGAACCCGGAGGCTGAGCTCTGTAAGTGAGCCGAGATCGCCCCACTGCACTCCAGCCTGGTGACAGAGGAGAGATCACCAAAAAAAAAAAAAAAAAAAAGAGAAGGGGATATTTAAATAGTCCCAAAGCAAACACAATGGTAAGAGAACACACTCTAAGCAAAGGGAATGGGGCAAGAGTAAAAGCATTAGAAAGCAAAACACAGCCTTGTGCGCCGAGGTGGGAAGGGAGGAGGAGGAAGCAATATGAGAGGAGGATGAAAAATCACCTCGAGAGAGAGAGATGGACCAAATTGGAAGTGCTTCAATTCTGTATCAAGGAGCTTAGACTTCCAAAAGCAAAATATTTTAGGCAGGGGCCTGGTGGCAAATTGAAAGATGGATGGACTACTGGGGTTTGGAGAGAGACTCAGTTGCAAGACCTAAGCAGTAAACAAAGTGGAGTACTGAGACAGTGGAATGAAAATAAAAGAGGAGGCTGTGCTCACGCCTGTAATCCCAGCATTCCCTTTGGGAGTCAAGATGGGCAGATCTCGAGGTCAAGAGACTCAAGCCCATCCTGGCCAAATATCATGCTGGAAACCCCGCCTCTACTAAAAAATACAAAAATTAACTTACGCGGTGGCTATAAGCCTGTAATCCCAGCCACTCAGGAGGCTGGGAGGCAGGACAATCAGCTTTGAATCCAGGGGAGGCAGAGGTTGCAGTGAGCCAAGATCAATGCCACCTGCACTCCAGCCTGGAGACAGAGCGAGACTCCATCTCAAAAAGAGGAAAATTTGATATATAATGTATAGGTAATGCTGACAGGATTGGTAATCAAATGAATATTAGTAGGTGAAAGGGAGAACTAAAAGATGATTTCCCTGAGGTTTCAAGTGTGAGTGATCAAGGAGCGGTGAAAGACAAAGAATTATTTCCCTTCTACCATGTTGAATTTATCTGGAGGACATCCAGATGAAAATGTCTAGCAAGCAGACTTCCAGGTCAAGAGAAAAGTTAGGCTTTTATGGATTTGGGAGTCATCAACGCGGACATAATCTTAATGTTAGAGTGGATGGACTTGTTTAAGGGGGAAAAAGGTAGAGAAAGGAAAGGACACACAGGGAACATAAATACCAAAAGAGACACAGGAAGAAGTGGCCATGAAGGAGACTAAAAAAATACAGGAACAGGCCGCATCGCAGCTCACACCTGTAATCCCAGCACTTTGGGATGCTGAGGCAGGCAGATCACCAGGCCCGTGGAGTCTCGAGACCACCTGGGCCAACACGATGGAAACCTTTGCCCCCACTAAAAATACAAAATTAGCTGGGTGGCCGGGCGCCGTGGCTCAAGCCTGGGTAATCCTAGCAGACTGAGGCCGAGACGGGCGGATCACAAGGTCAGGAGATCGAGACCATCCTATACCACGGTGGAAAACCCCGCCTCTACTAAAGTACAAAACTAGCTCGGGCGAGGTGGCGAGCGCTTCTGTAGTCCCAGCTACTCGGGAGGCTGGAGCCAGGAGAATGGCGTGAACCGGGAGGCGGAGTTTGCAGCGAGCAGAGATCCGCCACCACTCCAGCTTCCAGGATAGGATGGTGACTGCCTCAAAAAAAAAATTAGCTGGGTTATGGCGGCGGTGCCTGTAATCCTTTTGGAAGCCACTTCCAGGATAGCCAGCAGGAGAATCTGTTTGAACCCAGGAGACAGAGGCCGCAGTGAGCTGGGCGATCATGCCATCGCACCAGCTCAGCATGCGAGCGGAGACTCTGGCCTCAAAAAAAAAAAAAAAAGAAATGTTGAAGGAGAAACCAAAGAGCGGTACCAGTGTCACATTCCCGCTGGAAGAAAAGCTCCAAGATATAGTAGTCAAAAGTAGCACATTGAAGCAGTGAGGTCTAAGAGGCTAATGACTGAAAGATCACCAGAGCTGGCACCAGATGGCTGGACGGCTGGGAAATTTTCTGGTAAATGATGGATGCTTTGAACAAAGTAGCCTGGGCCAGGTACAAGGGCCCGCGCCTGTAACTTAGCACTTTTGGAAGGCCGAGGCAGATGTGAATCACTTCTGAGCTCATGAGTTCCAGGACCAGCCTGGGCAACATGGCTGCAAACTCTGTCTCTACAAAAATACAAAATTAGTCGGGTAGGCTGGCACGGTGTGGCTCACGCCTGTAATCCCAGCATCTTTGGGCCGAGGCGTATGGATCAGCGAGGTCAGGAGATCGGTGACCATCCTGGCTACACATGGTGAAACCCGCCTCTACTAAAAATACAAAAATTAGCCGGGCAAGGTGGTGGGCACCTGTAGTCACAGCTACTCGGGTGGTTGAGGCAGGTGAGAATGGCATGAACCCGAGGCGAGCTTGCAGTGAGCCGGTGATCCTGCCACTGCACTCCGCGCCTGGGCTTTGCCAGAGTGAGGGTTCCATCTCAAAAAAAAGAGAAAAATTAGTCGGGTGTGATGGTGCGCACCTGTAGTCCCAACTACTTGGGAGGCTGAGGTGGGAGGATAGCTTGAGCTTAGGGGATGGAGGTTGCAGTGAGGCAAGATGAGTGATGCCACTGCACTCCAGCCTGGGTGATAGAACTAGACCTTGTCTCGGAAAAAACAAACAAACAAACAAATAAACAGGCTGAAAGGCCAGTGAGCACCGCCTGTAATCCCCTGCACTTCGGGGAGGCCGGAGGCAGGTGATCATTTGAGGTCAGGGAGTTCAAGACCAGCCTACCAACATTGAAAACCCCATTTATTAAAAATACAAAACAGCCAGGCATGGTGGGAGGTGGTGCTCAATTCCAGCCACTCGGAAGGCGGAAACAGGAGAATTGCTTGAACCCGGGAGGTGGAGGTTGCAGTGAGCTGAGATCGTGCCACTGCACTCCAGCCTGAGTGACAGAGCAAGACTCCATCCCAAAAAACAAAAACAAAAAAACAAAAGCAAACCCACAAAGTAGCCTGAGGATTGAATAAAGGAAGAGAAAAATGAGTGTAAACTACTTTCACTAACTTTGGAAATGGAAAAAACTAATCAGTAGCTTGAAGAGGAAGCTGAGGTTTTTCAAAATGGGGGAAGGGGGAATACTTGAACATGCTTTTTTTTTTTTTTTTTTTTTTTGGAGACAGCTCTGTTGCCCAGGCAATGTGTAATGGCGCGATCTCGGCTCACTGCAACCTCGATCTCCCGGTTCAAGCAATTCTCCTCCCTCAGCCTCCAAGTAGCTGTGATTACAGGTGCCAGCTCCCACGCCCTGCTACGTTTTTGTATTTTTAATAGAGACAGTGTTTCGCCATGTTGGCCAGCCTAGTCTCAAACTCCTGATATCAGGTAATCCACCCAGCTCAGCCTCCCAAAGTGCTGGGATCACAGGGGTGAGCCACCGCGCCCGGCCAGAACATGCTTATAGGCTGACAAAAGGTAACAATGGCTGTAGCTGGGAAAATTTGAGCAACAAAATAGTATTGGATTATAATCTATGTATAAAATAAATACACATTAACACATACTAATATAAATTGACTAAACGAGGGAGAAGAGACAAACCTCCCTTTCTTACAGAATTCCACCATAAGCTTGGGAAGCTAGGAGGAAAAACAATCCAGATAATAGATGTAGATATCACCCTCTAGGAGGTAAGGTCGTAAGTGTTAACAATGGGGAAAACACCAGACAAACCCAGATTGGGGGATATTCTACAGGATATCTGGCCAATACTCCCGAAGACTGTCAAGGTCATGAAAAAAAGGGAAAGACTGAGAAACTCTGAGCCGACTGGGGAGACATGACGAGTAAATGCTATGTGGTACCCTGGGATGGAGCCTGGAACAGAAAGAACACATCAATGGAAAAACTAATGAAACCCATAGTCTGGAGTTTAGCTAATGTAATGTACCAATGTCAGTTTCTTTTTTTTTTGAGACGGAGTCTCGCTCTGTCGCCCAGGCTGGAGTGCAGTGGCGTGATCTCAGCTCACTGCAAGCTCCGCCTCCTGGGTTCACGCCATTCTCCTGCCCCTGCCTCCCGAGTAGCTGCAACTACAGGCGCCCGCCACCACGCCCGGCTAATTTTTTGTATTTTTAGTAGAGACGGGGTTTCACCATGTTAGCCAGGATGGTCTCCATCTCTGGAGCTTGTGATCTGCCCACCTTGGCCTCCCAAAGTGCAGGGATTACAGGCGTGAGCCACAGCGCCAGCCCCAATGTCAGTTTGTTTCTTAATTTTGACAATGTACCACGGTAATATGTTAACAATGAGGGAAACAGGGTAAGGATTATACGGAAACTGTGTTCTAGCTTTGCAACTTTTCTGTAAATCTAAAATTATTCCAAAATAAAAAAGCATATGGGAAAAAAAATAAAGTTATTGCTGCCTGTTTGTCTTGGTCCTCCACATTTCCATGCAGTTGTGGCACATTGATCTGATCATGAAAACATTTACCCAGGAGTTAAGTGTAGGGCAACTGCACTGATTAACATGTATGGAGCACAACACAGTATAGCTGTAAACCTTTGTTAGGTTCAGAGTATGAAGTTATAAACGTACACTCTCCCCATTCCCAACCCTCCTCAATACACCAGAGACATGGCTTTTTATTAAAAAACTTTTTAATTGGTTTACAAAGGAGGCTACAGACTACATTGAAACTAACCTTTGTACAAAAGGCCAAAAAAAAAAAAAAAAAAGTCCCAAAACACCAAGAGACAAAAGGAAGGAGGAAAAAAAAGATACAAAAGGAGCAGGAAGAAACTTACTTAGGGACAAGATTAGCATCATACACACCTAAGAGTAGGGGGTGAGGGGGAAGAGCAAGATGAGAGAGCATTTAAAAGCATTTACCCACACAGCCCTGGTGATAATTGGATTGGAATAAACAACAAACACAGCATGAGATTATTAAGAGGTTTTAAAAGGCAACAGTGGTGTGGACTGGTTATTGCCAGTGTTGAGAAATAAACTTGGGTTTTTAGGCACCAGAGACTGGAGCACCACCCCTCCCTTCCAGAGGATGACAGACTTAGGAAGAGGAAGCAGGCCCTGGGGCAGCTGCCACTGGTGTGTGTAGATGTCTCCTCAGGTCAATCTCAGCGTATCTTCCCCAAAGTCTTTGTGCCCTAGACTCTAGGTAAGGGCTATGGGATTTCACTGGGAGTAAGGGATGATCGGAAATATGAAGACCTGCCTTTGTCCACAATGGTCAAGAGCAGTTACCGGGAAACTGGAGCACTGAGTAGACAGAGCCCATATCCCTGGGGAAAAGGCACAGTGTAATTCCTGAAGGCAAGATATGGGAAAGCACACATCCCAGTAGAGGTATCAACAAACTCCTCACTACTTGCAGCCCTAGTCTAATCCCATTTGTTAGGTTTTTTTTTTTTTTTTCCCTGATAATTTAGCTAGGACTTAAGGCAGTTGAGGGGCAGATCATCATACCTCTACTCTCTTAGCAGAAACAAGGAAGACTGGGGCTGTTTGATAATGAGGAAGGGGAAAATGGGACAAAATACTCCCCTTTTCAAATGAACACTGTGGAGAAAATCTTTCTGGGTTTGGGGAAGTCAGAGTGAAGACTTAGGGGAGTAATAAAGCCAGGGATCCCCCTTCTTTTCCTTTCCCTGCCTTGGATCTAAGGCAAGTGAGCCAAATTTGGAAGAGGGAGTAGGAATTTAAGCTTAAGACTGCTTAATGTCTTCCTGGGGGCTGGTGTTTTGGGAAGGCAGACAAAGAGAAACAGGTCAACCTCAAAGCTGGTCTGCTCATCCTCCTAGAAGAGGTCTGGTATCTATGGAGTAGAGCCAAGAGAGGCACCACAGAGAGCACAGTCTCCCAAACAGAAGTAATAACCGGCTCATATTTTATCAGCAGTTTTCAAAAGCAATGTTTTCCGGGGTTGGAGAAGTGCCATATCTTCCTCCCTTTCCCCAAAGCTACTGCTGTGACCTTTCATCCTTGTACGTAAGTTACTGGCTCTCTTCTAAGGGAGATAAATTCCAAGATTTCACATTTTCCCTCTCAACCCCAAGAGGCTACCCAGCTTCAGTGAGGGGGAAGGAGAGCTATGCAAAGGGCCCCTCATTTGAGGCAGCTAGACTGTCCCTATTTCCTTGGTACCTGATCTCCGAAATTCTTGATCTGATCCCAAGGTCCAAAAGGCATCAGGGTACTTACAACTGAAAACTTCAAGCAAGTAGCACCAGGGCTCCCCCTAAGCATAATAGGGGCCTGATTAGCACCCCCAGAAGAACCCCTCAAAAAGTATATAAATTTATTGCGTCCTAGCAAAGATCTGCAGCTTCCAGTATTCACAAAACGTGAAGATATCAACAATACAAAATATACTTTGAAAGTCAAACACCTGCAGTTCATAGTGCTTTTTTAGATTTGTTAAAAAAAAAAATACAATGCTTAGTTTCCTATAAAGGATACACAAAAGCAAAAAATATATATGTATATAGTAGAAATAAATCAGCCATAGTAATTTACAGCTTTTGTCTCCAAACCTCCCCTAATCATAATCTATCCCACACTTCAATATATACTTTCTGGAATCAAAGGTTCAATTTATTCTGAACCAGGCTGAGAAATATCCATTAAATTGCATTCTGTGTAGCACCCACAGAGTGCCAGTTGGGAAGTTCCTGAAGGAAGATGGTGTGGGTTGTTACTGTTCTGGGTAAAAAGTGAGACAGTCAAATGATATGCAAATGAATATAAATGGGCAACCTGAAAACCTGAAAGGATGAGGGAATAAGTGTTGTACTATCTCACCACTCTTCTGGGCATCCCCTGCCCTGCAAGATTGGTCATCTAAAAAATTAATTTAAAAAACTCATTCAAAAAAATGAAAAAAAACTTACGAAAAAATTTCAGAATCAATATGCATGTCAGTTACATTAATTTTTGTTAGCCAAAAGTTCAGGGAAACGGGGTTTTTCTGTAATGAGCTCCTGACTCAAGGAATGTAGGCTCCTAACTTCCTGTGGAAAAGACTGAGTGGCTCACTACTGCTGGGAGACAAAAGAAGCTGCTTCTGTTTTGAGGCCAAACAAGATACTGGATCTGGAGCTTCCTTGGTGAGAAGAGAACAGGGCAAGTGGAAATAATTAGATATAAATTCACTCATGGTAATGCTAATGAAGAGGGTTGAGGGTAAACCAGCAGCTTTCCATTCAAGAGAGAAATACCATCAAATTACCTTCTAAAAGCTTATATCCTCACTATCATTACACTAGTTTATATCTAGTAATTTCATATTGGAGAAGATTCCATTCCTTGAAATGCACTAGCAAAATACTGTGCACTTCAGTGAGTTATCCTGCCCCTTTCCTCCAAAAGATGCCAAAGTACATGATTACAGACATAAAATAACAGGTTCCGAGTTCTGCCTTTCAGTGAGAATAAAGGGTATGATAGTGGCTGTGCATGGATGACTTGTATCTCAGCATTAATAGAATTTGATCTGGGGAAAGTTTCTTGTCATAGTTCCTGAGTTGAAAACAGAATTACATCTGTGGAGAAAGGACCAAATGGAATGAACTATTGTTTAGAGTATTAAGTTATTATATTTCAGGTTAAACAACACACTTACCCAAAACTTAATTTGGATGGATTTTATATAAAATATATAATAGAATCATACCATCATCTATTTGTAGCCAAAGTAAAAAGATTTATGAAAAGAATAAGGACTCTGCTATAGATCTGCATGTTGGTTTCACTTTCAAACACAAAAATAGTTTCTTTTTAAAAAAGTACAGTAGAATATCCTCCATTCATAATTGTAATTAATTTAGCATAAGCAAAGAAATGACCTTAGGAACATACCCAGGTTTTAAGATAGATTTCTAGGTAAGGGGCCTGAAAGATATTTTGATCTGAATTTATTTTCCAACAATTTCAAATATAATTTGTCATCTGTGTGTAGACACATACAGGCATGAACACACATTCACCACACATACAAAAACACTTGCTTTCTATCAGATCAGGGTAATTTTTTATTGCAGGTCTCTTTTAATATTGGCTAGCAGAAAACCTATCCCCAACCTAACAGATTACACACACACACACACACACACACAGCCATTTTTCCACACTTCCTCACAGTGAAAAGCTCTCTAACAAGATACCAGAAGGTCGAGAGAGGCAATGCTTTTATGGCTGGGCCTTGAGGACAATTCTGGTTGCATTTACATCTCAGTGCCAAATGCACTAGGTTCCCTGCCGTTATAATTTTTGGATCAGTCTCTTCTGAAATCAGGTCACAGAGAAAACAGGATTTCTCCCAATCTCTCCTATAAACCACCGTGGTAAGACAAGATTTCTTTTTGTTCTGGGCTAGCATTCCCATGATCATGTGCTTCCTTTTCCCTTAGGAACCACCCAAGAACATTCAAGGAAAAGTTAAGGGAAAAGATCCTAAGAACCACTGTCTTGCCACTAGTACATGTTCTGGAGGAGTTCTGCAGAATGGAAACCTGAAACAGATTCATTGGCTGATGCTCCTTATTGACAATGGAAAAGAACCTAGTGGGGATGTTCAAAAGTATATTTACTTTCAGAATGTAAACTCAGAAGCCCACACATCAAAACTTAGAGCTACCCTGGAAGACAGTGGTACCAAAGTCCAAATACTCTAACTTCTGAACCTGACTACAAGTCATCTCCTCTCTGAGCACATGATTTTCCTAGTGAAAGCCCCCTACCTATTATTTGAAAATTTGACAGTTTATATAAACTGAGTCAAGATTATAATCTTCAAAGGGACTCTTGTACAATTCCACCCAAAGACTTCTAATTTTCGATGCTTAGAGCAGCTAATGAAGGGAGATGACTTTGACTCTCCAGCGCCAAGAAGGTGCCTGCGTCAGCAGTATTTTGAACACTCCCTTCACAGCTACTTCAAGCATCAGCCTGGGCTTCAAAGATTTTTCCATTCTGCTGCTGGAACTAAGGTCTTGAAAAAACTGACAGAAGTGCCTCATCCAGGCAGTAACAAAAACAAAACATGAGAGGTGAGACGGCAACAGTTGAGTTAGGAAAGGAGTGCAAGAAGCTGATCCCAAATAAAAAGACAAAATTAAGAAAGGAAAAACATTATGTATGTATATATGAACTAAAAGCAGAGCGTATGAATGCTTAATCTGGTGGGAAGCCAAGACAACATCTATAGAAAAGCTTGATGTGTCACAACAAGGCTCAGCCATAGGGAAATAAGGCAATATAAAAAAAAATGACCAAGGTATTTTGGTCACAGAATGGTCTTCTTCCTCCTCCCAGCCAACCCCTGTGAATGCATCTCTATATATCTTTATATATATATATATATATATAATAATATAGAATCTGTTTCTTGTTAAAAAGTATTTCAATGATCATATATATTTATCAAGGCATGATGGCTTTAGGAAACGGGGGGGGAATCCATCATGGAAGAGCTGAGAAGAGAAATGCAGGAAGGGTAGGCTGGGGTAAGAAGTGTAAGAAGAAACTGGGGTCAAACAAATGCTCATCAAAGGGTGGCACCAACAGAATTTTCACTAATGTTTCCCACCTTCTAAGAGGCACTGATGATACAGATGGGTGCCAGGACCCCATCTCTTCTCTTGTATCCCTCTCCTGATTCTTCTCACCACCATGCATTTTAATGCTTCATGGCTCTCTCTTCCCACGTCTCTTGGACCCATGCTACCTTGCATCCCGGGGTTGATGGGTATGGCCCATATGTCTCTGGCCCCGGGTGCCTGATCTCAGAAGCCATTGCCACTGATATTAATGGACTGCAGATCCGCCACCTGCATGACGTTGATGCCACTGTTGGCAAGACGGGCAATGCCCTCTGGACAGATGGCCTCCATGGCTACCATATTGGTGGTAATAAGGGCTGAAGGAGTGGCAGTGCCGCTGCCTTCTGAACCTGCCCCACTGTCCAGGGGCAAAGTGCCCACACTCAGAGCTACACCTGGGCCTCCCTTCTTATTCTGGTGGGTCTTGATATGTTTTGACAGGTGGTCACTCCTCATGAAGCGCTTAGGACACTCAGGGCAGGCAAATTTCTTCTCACCTAGGTAAAGGAAGGAAAGATAAGAAGCTGACATGTTAGGAACTGAGGTTATCTTACCCAGTTCAGTAATTACTCTACTAAGCTGAGTAAGACCAGTATGAGAGGATGATTAAAAACAAGAAAAATCTTCAAGTATCTTTTCCTTTGGTGGGGGCGTGGGGAAGAAAAGTAGATAAAGGTTGGGGAGTACTCAGTAAGGAGGGTAGAACTTAGCAGAAAAGTAAGGCAGGGCAGAGACTAAGAGTAATGGTTTCAACGCTTTGCCTTCAAAACATCCCACTCAAAATCTAGTTCCTTCCTTCTTTTTTTTTTGAGACAGTCTTGCTCTGTCACCTAAGCTGGAGTGCAGTGGCACAATCTCAGCTCACTGTAACCTCCACCTCCTGGGTTCAAGCAATTCTCCTCCCTCAGCCTCCCGAGTAGCTGCGATTACGGGTGTGCGCCAGCACGCTTGACTGTTTTGTAATTTTAGTAGAGACAAGGTTTCCCCATATTGGTCAGGCTGGTCTCAAACTCCTGACCTCAAGAAATCCAAC
>NC_044984.1:48232630-48296224 GCF_008728515.1 Papio anubis
CTCGGGAGGCTGAGGCAGAAGAATGGCGTGAACCCGGGAGGCGGAGCTTGCAGTGAGCTGAGATCGCACCACCGCACTCTAGCCTGGGAGACAGCGAGACTCCGTCTCAAAAAAAAATAAAAATAAAAAAAATTGTAGAGACCATGTCTCACTCTGTTGCTCAGGCTGGTTCCAAACTCGTGGGCTCAACTGATCCACCAGTCTCGGTCTCCCAAAATGTTGGCGTTACAGGCATGAACCACTGTGTCCTGCCCTGCAGCTTGTTTTTATTTTCCTTTTTACAGGATTCGTGGTCCTGGCCCCAGGGTCCCAAGATGGAAAGTACTATCGCTTTTCTTAGTGCCCTCATGAGGAGGAAATGACTTCCCCTGAGAACTTGGGGGAAAACTGGAGATCACCCCTAAATTCGGGTCCTTGATTGGAAAATCAAGCCCTGAGACCCCTAGCTGCCACACTTCTTCCAATGGGGTGGACAGTGAAAGGGTTCAGGGAAGGGAGGGACAGTACTATTTAGGAAAAAAGAATCAGCTTCAGATTTGGAGAGATCAGAGCTAGAATCCCAGTTTTGCCACCAATTAGTTTAAGGAATGTAATCTCTCCATGGTGCCCAACCCTCCCTGCTGGGGTGGTGAAGGTTAAGTAAGGTGATGGAGGGGGTGCAGGGAGCAGCATGCTTCCTCCTTGCTTTGTCTTCCTGGTTGGCTGGACACCAGGTCTTTCTTTGTGAATCCTGGAGAGGCTGAAGACTTGGTCTCTGACCTTCTGCTTTCCCAGGACAAACCGTGATTTCAGGTTCCAGGAGAACCAGGTCACAGTGCTAGTGATTGTGCTGGAGTCTCCAGTCATTCCTTTACCAGATCACCAGGCCTTCCTCTGTAAATCCTGCCATTCTGTCTCCTCTGGACTAAGGGGGAAGGCCTAATTTTCTGCACCCATCCTCACTCCCTGACCAGTTATCTCTGGAATCTGCTCTCTTAAGCAGCTATACTGCTAAGATCCTCCCTTTGATCATGTGGCCCTGGATCACCCCTCAGCCTTACCCATAGAGGCCTCGGGGAAGCGGAGGGCAGGAGCAGGGTAGGATGGGCCTCAGGAGTCCCTCCTACCTAGGACCTCAGATAGACCAGGAAGAAGTTCAGTGGATGTTAACAAATAGTTCCTCAGCTGGATGGACATTTTAAAAAATCTGGAAGAATAAATACCAAAGTATAACAACAGTTTCTAGGTAGTTGGAATTATGAGTGTTTTAATTTTCTCCTTTGGGTTTACGTCTATTCCTAGTATTTCAGTAACAACTTTGAATTGCTTTTAAAGTAAGATATAACATTTATTTTAAATTGTAAAAGAGAAAATAAGATTGATGGACTGCTCATGCATTCCTTCATTTAGCTTATTAGGACAGTTGTGCAATAGGGAGAGGGTAGGTGGTAGAGGAGAGAACACAGGCCTCAAACTCAGAGTGGCTTCCTGAGGTCTTGTCTCTGCTCCTGGCCAGTTGGGTGACCTGGCTTGAGACTTCTCAACAAACCTCAGTTTCTTCATTGCTAAATGGGGACACTGGTACCTATGTCCCACAGTGGCAATGCAGTACATAATGTGGTGGGTAAGAACACAGGTTCTGGGTCACACAGACCTGGGTTCAAATCCTACCTCTTGCCACATACTAACTTTTTTACTTTAAACAAATTACTTAAGTTTCAGTTTTCTCCTCCATCAGAGATGATGATAACACTATCTCACTTGGTCTTGTTAAGGGCATGATTAAGACAATCAAAATAAAGTTCTTGGCCCAGGACCTGGCACACAGGAAGCTCTCTCTAAGCATTAGCCATATGGAAAGTGCCTAACACACAGTTGTAAGTTTTTTATGAATGTGATTCCCTTCCCTTCTTTCCCTTGTTCTTTCTCAAAGCAAGTACCAGTAGGGAGGGTACAGGTGGAAAGGGAGGTGGAGAAACAAGAGGGAAAAAAGACCAAAGAATGAAGAAACCAAAGGACAAGGGCTCTATCCTGAATGATCTTTAGCCTCCTCTGGAATCTGGTCACTGTCGCAGTCTCCTCACCTTCCCCACACACACATATGACCCCAGTGCTTCTGGGAGCCAATGAACTGGACAGACTAGTCTCTGTGGCCAGGCCCTCATGAAGCCCCTATGTCCCCTGCTGGCATCATCTCAACTGTATCCTCCTTCTTCCCAGCATCACCTCAGTCAACAGTGTGAGTGAGTGGATGAGTGGCGGGCATGAGGGGCAGACATTTCCACCTCACTGGAAGAAGCATGGCAGCTGGGGGTCCCAGGGCTTGACTGGTATAGGGCTGAGGACCTGAATGTAGGGGTGATCTCCAGTCCACCCTAGCAAGGACTTCTTACGGGGCTGATTCTCTCATTCCTTCTTTCTCTCCAGATCCAGGCAGGGGAGAGGGAGGACTGTGGATTACAACAGTCTGGGCCGTGAGTGACAGAACCAAGGGTCCTCTTCCTAGAAAAGCCCGATCCTACCATATTGTCACCACCAGGGGAAGAGCAATTGGTTTTTAGAAGGGTTCTGCCCTCTTCAGCTATAAGGAAGCCTAGGAAATCCTGAGCCACATCTAACTTCTTGCCTCCTCTGTCCGTAACTGGGATGGGTATTTAGCTGGTGGTCTCCATGTTGAGAGCTGGGGTTTTCCCAATATTACCCCAGTTGACGATGGGAGTGAGTGGATGAATGGTATGCTTGAGGGGACACACACATGTTTTTTTCACCTGTGTGAGATAGGAGGGAGTGGGGCCCTAAAGCTCAGAGAAACTTCAGTGTCTGGACAGGAAGGCTCAGGGGGCACTTGAGTCCTTTCCTTCCTAAATCCTTTCTGTTAGCCTTGGCTTGGTATGACCCTCTGGCTGAAACTCAGAGCTCCTAGAGCGATGGAGTCCACCTTGAGAACTGCAAGGGAAATGTGTTTAGAGGGACACACTGACTGTGGCTTGAGACGACTCTGGGTGGGGTAAGGAGACCTCATGTGCACTCCCTCCTGATTGGAGGCCACTCACCTACGCTCCTCTGAAAAAGGCAGCAGATGAGCATCTACAAGGTAGGACTCCTCCCTTAATTCTAAGGGACACCTCACTGTTTCCTCCCACTGTCTACAGAGCCTTGACTCTTCCCTCCTCTCAGTCAAGGCCTTGGTTACCAGCAAGTCTCAACTCTTGCTTATTTTTAAGCCAATGAGTTTGAGGAGTGTTTGTGGGAAAGGGAGGTTTTTGGAGGGTTTGACTGGGGGAGACGGGTTAGGGGAGCCAGAGGAGATGGAGAGAAAGAGGAGGGAGAAACCCACACGTGAATGGGGGAGGGGAGGATGCAACAGCTGGATGGAGGTGAATGCCACAGCTGGAGGGGATTAGGAGGATCACAGATGGAAGGGGAGGGGACCAACGCCTGGGCATCTAGGAACAGGTGCTCTCTGACTAATCTTCAGGTCCAGCCTGCTAAGTGTGTGTGTGTGTGTGTGTCTGTGTGTGTGTGGAGGGAGATGTGGGTACATCAGTCCTTGCCCTTCCTTTCCTTCCCTGGAGGGGGCCAAAACTCTCCCTCCTCCTTCCCTCTCTCCCTTCCTGAGGATGAGTGGGAGGAGATGTTCTCTTGCCCTCTGTCCTTTAAGTCTGTCCCCCAATCACCCTCCACCCCACCCCAATACGGTCCTTTCCAGCTCTGGAGGCCCTTCGTCTCCAAGCTGGGCCGCGGCATCTCTCCGCTCCATTCCCTTCCTTCCCAGCCCCACACGCGTCGGGTCTAGGTCTCCAGTTCCTCCATCCCCACAGCTTCAGCATCCCCACACCACCACCCGCACCAGGCCACATCTGCATCCCGACCCTCCCTCCACGCCCGGATCCCAGGACCCGGACCCATCCCTGCCCCCCACCCCCCCACAACTCGGCCAGGCTCTCACCTCGGGGGCTCCGCGGCCGCAGCACAAAAGGCGGCGCTGCTGCAGCTCCGCTCCGGATGCTGCTCCCGCCTCCTCCTCCTTCTCCTCCTCCTTCCCTCCTCCCCCCGCTGCCCTCCACCGGACCCGGGGCGCTGTCACAGGCGATGCTCGTGCGGTGTCCGGATGCACGGGTGTCAGCTTCAGCTTGCTGCCCCCCCCCCCCCCCCCCCCGCCCCCCCCCTGCTCGGCTTGAACTCCCGCTCCTTCCAGGGCCCCCGCCCCTGGCCCCCCGGGACGGACACGCCCTGAGCGGGGGATGCTGCGATGGAGCCGCCGGCCTCTTAAAGGAGCCCGCTGCTGCCATCCGGCGCGCTCCACTCTCGTCCCTGGCCCGCCTGGGCCCCGCGCTTCCCTGCTGGCGGTGTCCTATGGAGGTCCCACCTCAGGCCTTAGGCTGATTCCACAGGAACCCCCTATGACTCGTCTTATAGACTCCTTTCTACATCGGAGAGAGCAGCCCCTCAGTTGGGATCCCTAGCGCTCTGGCATTGCTCTCCCTATCATACTGATCTTGCCAGCTCTCCTTCCCTTGATTGTCACCGCTCACTCTAATTTCACCCACTTGGAATTCACTCGACTCTAGGCCCCATCCTCCTCCAGTGTTCCTGGATGACCCCTCATTATCATTTAAAGATTCCTCTGGACCTCCAGCCCCGCCTCAGAGTAAGACATCTCTTTCTTGACCCCTTCTCAGAACACTCATTAGAACCTTTATTTATTTATTTATTTTTAAAAAATGTGATATCTCCCTTTCTCCAAGGTCACAAGATTTCCCTTAGCCCAGTGGTTGTGCGACTTTGGGGGAGGAGGCAATGGGGCTCTAGGACTAAAAAATTTGCGTCTGCTCAACACCCAGATCAGTTGATTAGTCTTAGGCGGCCAAAATTCACTCTTGCTTTCTTCAGCTGAGAGACCCAAGACTCATGGCAGAGGGAACGAGACCACCAGATGCCTAGTCCTTCTAATCCTGTCGCCCCACACCACAGCCTGATTATCAGGCCCCGGAGATTTCCTTGCCAGTTAGAGGTTCACTAGAGCCGTTCTAAAAAGGTTTTACAAAAGAAGCAAAACCTGAAGGGAGGTGAAGGACAACCTAGGAAGAGGAAGCAAGTTCTGTGTCACGGAGGCCCAAGGGCCAGGGGCTTAGGCTGTGGGTTGAGGGGACTGTCTGAGACTGACTTGGATCTGCACCAGCTCCAGAGCCCTGCGCAGACAGACATCGGTCCCCTCCGGCGTCTAGGTAAAGCCCACCCTCTCAGACCGCAAAGAGCCCGGATCCGACAGCAACCTCTCCGGACCAATCACAACCTTCCTTCACCAAGGAGGCGGGGTCAGGGGGCTGACTTTTCCTTGTCCCCGCCCCTTTAGTCGAAGTAACCAATTCCAATGTGCCTAGAGGAAGTAAACGCAATGGGAGTAACCAATGACAACATGAAGCTTCTCGTGCGTGCTTGACCCTGCCCCTCCAGCTGCGGCAAAGATGGCGCGCGGGCTCCTGGGTTCTGTAGTTTTCTCGGGATCCAAAAGGCTCCGTGCCCAAGCGAGTCCTTACCGCCCCGCTACCCAGCGGCTTCCCCTCCGCTAGTACGCATGTCCACAGCCTCACGGCCCGGGAGAGAGGGGGCGCGGAAGGAAGGAGGCGGGACGGTATTACAAACAAAAAAATACAGCCTTCTCGAGAAGCGACTGCGGAGAGCCCGCTCCTCCCAGAAGGCGGTGCAGCCGGCCCGGGCGAGCCACGCGGAGGGTTGTGGGGCGGATAGCTCCCCTCCAGATGGAGGCTCATGAAGTAGGGTGGGCGGGGAACTCCATATCCCAGCGTGCCCCTCGGCGGGCCCTACCGGCCGCGACTCCGGGCTTGGCCCCGGCCCTAGCTCGTCGGCGGTGTATTGGGGCGCGTGGAGGCTGCAGTCACGGTGGCGCCCGCGGGGACGGAGGAGGGAATGAGTGAAGAGGAGCAAGGCTCCGGCATTACCACGGGCTGCGGGCTGCCTAGGTGAGCCGCCTCGTACCGATTCCTTCTGGGCAAAAAGCGTGGGGCCGTGCGGAGGGAGTAGCGGCGCGGCCCCAGCATGCACCTGGCCTAAGGGTTGTTCCCGGCAAGCACTGGGGCAGTGGGCAGTGGTTCCCGGCGTGCACCGGGGCAGTGGCTGCTGCCTTCAGCTCTAAATAGTTTGGGGTTGGCCCGGTTCCCAGACTGCACTGGAACACTGGGCTTTATGCCCCCACATTCAGTGCATTTGGTGGGTACTGGGTTCCTGGCTTGCACTGTGTCAGGGGGTATTCACTTTCAACCTGCATGGGGCACAGGGTAGTGCCCACCTTAACTGAGGCAGGAGCAGTGCATTCTTCCCCCCTTGCTTTGAGGTAGTGGGCCCTACTCTTCCAGCCTGCACCTACACTTGGAACCCAGCCAATGGATGCTAGACTGCCTGGGGTTCCTTGGACCCTATGTCCCCCATAATGTGCCTAGGTCTGGTATGGAAGTGCTTGGCCAGGTGGGTGCAGAGAGGGGAGGTGTGATATGGGTCTGTGCCCGTTCCCCCAGTATAGAGCAAATGCTGGCCGCCAACCCAGGCAAGACCCCGATCAGCCTTCTGCAGGAGTATGGGACCAGAATAGGGAAGACGCCTGTGTACGACCTTCTCAAAGCCGAGGGCCAAGCCCACCAGCCTAATTTCACCTTCCGGGTCACCGTTGGCGACACCAGCTGCACTGGTGAGGAAGGCTTGGGCAGCCTGGCTGGGGTGTGCATTTGCAGGTCCCCATGGCCTTATTTCTTGGAGTCTCTTTCTTCACAGTCCTTTTCTTCAAGGCCAGTGAGGGAAGGAGAGATTTCAGGGGAAAAGCTACTGACTGGATTGGGAGAACAGGGCTGTGAGAAGGTGGGTAGGACGTGGGAGAGTTAGAGGATCGATCAGGACTGCCACATCACCCTAGAGGAAAAGGAAGAGAAGATAACTGAAATCCCAGTGGAGTATTTGGGGGAGTGAGTGCCTGGCATGCTGGGCTCTGTTCCCGGTGCTTAACCAAATTCCCATTTAATTTTAAACCTCAGTCTAACCAGTGATGTAGGTGGCAGTATCCCCCCCCCCCCCACTCCTCCCCCCGCCCGCCCATGTTGAATATGAGGAAACTGAGTATTTGAGATAGTAAATGGCTGGTGCATGGTCACATGCCTAGTATGTGGCGGAGTGGGGCTTTTACTCCAGAGCCTACCCTCTCTTATTCCAGCTCTCTGTTTTTATTGAGGGAAAAGAAAGTGCTTTGCAAAGGAAATTAAAGCATTTGAGTTCAGAAGTCCACCCAAGGCGTTTGAGCTCAGAAGTCCTGCTTGGCATGGCTTAATTCTGGAAGCTAATGGAAAGATAAGGGCTCTTCCTTCTAGCAATTAGTGAAACACTTCCAGTCTTCAGCAGGGGGTGGTTGGTCAGAAGGGGCTTGATTGATTCCCACTGGCTCTGAGGAGAGAGGCTGTGGGATGCTGGTTTCTCTCCCATCCTTCCAGTGACCTCCAGTATTGCCCATGCCCCCTCTCTCAGGTCAGGGCCCCAGCAAGAAGGCAGCCAAGCACAAGGCAGCTGAGGTGGCCCTCAAACACCTCAAAGGGGGGAGCATGCTGGAGCCGGCCCTGGAGGACAGCAGGTGAGGGAGGAACCGAGGCATCCCAGAAGCCCTTCAAGGAACCCAGGCCCTGCACCACCCCCTCTGCCACCAGGCCTGGCCAGGTGACACTTAGCCACCCTGACCTGGCCTCTTCCTGAGAGTCCCTCTGGACCTGAACAGGGTCTTCCAGGGCATCTGCTGCTATGAAGAATTCTTGGGGTGGAGGGGTTGGTTAGCCCCATAGAGGGGTTGTGGCAGTAGATTGGGACCTGGGTTAGGGAGGGAGAGGGGTGGAGGCTGAGGCTAAAGGGAGTTGCTCCCCAACATACCTCCTTGTTCTAGCAAGATGTCCTTCCTTCACGCGCAGGTTGGAGTTTGTTGCTCCTCTGGTTCTTTGGTACAAAGAGACCCTCTTTTCTCAGTCTTTTTGCCGGTGTTTGGCGGCAAAGGATCCCAGGAGGAAGCTGTTGGTTGAGCCTCCCTGATTCTTTGGCTCAATTTGGAAGTTCTCTTAGGGGATCGGGAGGTCAGGAGGACGTGGGTCCCCCACCCCTCTCTTCCCCCTATACATGGGTGTGAATGAAAGGCCCCCTTCCCCTCGGGAAGTTCTTTTTCTCCCCTAGACTCTTCACTGCCTGAGGACATTCCGATTTTTACTGCTGCAGCAGCTGCTACCCCAGTTCCGTCTGTTGTCCTAACCAGGTATCTGTGTTCCCTGACTGCCTGAGGTGGGTGGAGGAAGGGGTTCTGGTTTTTGGCTCCTCAGTCTTTGGACCCAGGCTGGTCAGGCATGAGGAAGTCTGAGAATAAACAGAATGGAATAGTTGGGAACCAGAACTTGAAGAAATCACAGCAGCTGGGGTAAGCTCTTGGGACAGAAGGTCATTTGTGATTTTCAGATAGCCTTATGGATGATGTTCGACCATATTTAAGGGTCTCGCAGGCCCCATTTTCTTCTGGGTTGACCACATGTCAGTTCTGTGTTTGAGGCCCATCAGGCACTTCTGGGACTGGAAATACAGCTCTTCTCCCACTGTCCTGGCTTGGATGATACACAAGTGTTCCAGATTGGAAGTGGGCTGGGGCCTGGAGAAGGCCTCCCTTGAGTGGGAGGGGGAAGGAGGCCGGCTAGAGCAGGAGGGAGCAGGCTCGATGTGTGGACAGACAGCTGCCTGCCCGGTGGGAATCAGGAGATGGTAGTCAGGAATCTAAAGTAGTGGTTAGGCTTGGAGCTCATGGGCAGGCTCGGATGGAACCCTTCACCTCAACTTTGGCCCTGTGCCCTTTTTCCTTCAGGAGCCCCCCCATGGAACTGCAGCCCCCTGTCTCCCCTCAGCAGTCTGAGTGCAATCCCGTTGGTGCTCTGCAGGTGTGCCCCATCCTCATTTCGCATGCATGCCTGTCTTCCTTTGAGCCGGGGCCATGAGGGAAGGTTATGTGTGTTTGGGGGTGGGGGCGGTTCCCTGTACTGAGGCCCTTTCCACCCCCCTCTCTCCTTCCTCTCACCTAGAGTCTGAGGCTCCTGCGTGGGGACCAGCGTGGGTGTGAGAAGCCTTTTTTCACTCAGCCTCATGCACCCTGTGTCTCCCTTCCAAGGAGCTGGTGGTGCAGAAAGGCTGGCGGTTGCCAGAGTACACAGTGACCCAGGAGTCCGGACCAGCCCACCGCAAAGAATTCACCATGACCTGCCGAGTGGAGCGTTTCATTGAGATTGGTAACCGGGCAGGAGGGGGTTCTCACAGCTCCTCTCCCGCAGCACTCTGGCCCCAGCCCCAGAGCAGCTCCTAGCCTCACTCTGCTACACCCCCTGCTCTCTTAGCTTTACAGTCCCTGGCTCAGCCCCTTCCTTTTAGCTTCTTGGCACCCTATCTGTCCCCTTCTTCCTGGCCGACCAGGTTCTCAGGTACACGGGCAGGTCCTGAGTTCCCCTTTCCAGTTGACATTCTGGGGGGACCCTTAATCCAAGTATGACCTGGGTGAAAGCACTGGGTCTGTGGGGAATCATAATCCAGCAGCCCTCTCTCCACATGCAGGGAGTGGCACTTCCAAAAAATTGGCAAAGCGGAATGCGGCGGCCAAAATGCTGCTTCGAGTGCACACGGTGCCTCTGGATGCCCGGGATGGCAATGAGGTGGAGCCTGATGATGACCACTTCTCCATCGTGAGTGGCTCATGTGGGCTGGGCACCGTGGCCCATCCTCCATGCCAGGGCAGGGCTCCAGGGACTTGGGTCTGTGACTCAGCAGTGAGCCTCTCTGGGTCCTAGGCCTGCTTCTGCCACACTTTTCCTACCAGACCCAGGGTTCCTGGGGCCGACTCAGCCTTGACTGTAGGCCCGCTCTGTAGCTCTGTTACTGGGATGAGGAGGGATGCTTGGCTATCTGGCCTAGGACCTGGTAGTTAGAAGGGGCCACCCAGGGATTGAGTGGGGGGAGGCAAGCTGGAGGAAGCATTCTTTGTTCTTCTCCTTTGACGTTGAATATTTCAATGCCTGGGTCCCACAGTCTCTCGCTTCATCTTTCTCACTGTTCCCATCTTGACAGGGTGTGGGCTCCCGCCTGGATGGTCTTCGAAACCGGGGCCCAGGTTGCACCTGGGATTCTCTACGAAATTCAGTGGGAGAGAAGATCCTGTCCCTCCGCAGTTGCTCCCTGGGCTCCCTGGGTGCCCTGGGCCCTGCCTGCTGCCGTGTCCTCAGTGAGCTCTCTGAGGAGCAGGCCTTCCATGTCAGCTACCTGGATATTGGTATGGCTAGCTGAGGAGTGAGCCAGGGGATGGTGGGGGCTGGACTGGAGCAAGTAGAAGGGGGTGATGATGACGTGAACGCACCCCTCCCCAGGGCTACCTCCCCACCCAACATTGCCTCCCTCCTCTCTCTTGCTCTCCAGAGGAACTGAGCCTGAGTGGACTCTGCCAGTGCCTGGTGGAACTGTCCACCCAGCCGGCCACTGTGTGTCATGGCTCTGCAACCACCAGGGAGGCAGCCCGTGGTGAGGCTGCCCGCCGTGCCCTGCAGTACCTCAAGATCATGGCAGGCAGCAAGTGAAGCCCCAGCTGGACTCATGGATGTGCACCCTTTGCTCCCTGCTCTTTCTGCCTCTGGGCTCATGTATCTGCGCAGCTCTGGTACCCTCTGTGGGTACCAACTCTACCTCTGACACAGACTGCCTGCCTTGAGGCTGAGAAGGCACAGGGCAAGGAGCCAAGGACCACAGGGCCTCAGCCAGCCCAGGATTCGTCCTCATTTTATTGGTGATGATGAATGGGAATGAAATCGGGGCTGTCTACTAGAGCCTGGAATAAATATGCTGCTTTGTAGATTTTTAAGCCCTTCTCTTGTTTCCTGAGCAGTGTGGATAGCAGAGGAGGTCACCACATGACTTTTGTGTGCCTTCCCTGAGCTCCTGTTCCAGCCATTCTCATGTTTTCCTTTCTGGTGGGAGGAGGCTGGGTGCAGTGGCCTCCTGGAATGTTGTTGGCTGCCTTGTTGGAGGGCTGGGTTTGGTGGAGAGGGAAGGGCAGTGGTTCTTGCTCTTGGGCTTCCACCCAGCCCTGTAAAGTCTCACACAGACACACAGGGATTCAGAAGCCAGACAACTTTATTTGGGGGGCAAATATTGACACTTTTGGGTGTGGGCCTTGCATGCAAACATATCAAGGGATGACATGTCACTTCTTCCCAAAGCGTTGAGGGGCAGCCAGGCTCCAGAACTGGGAATTCAGCCCCTCTCCAGCCCGGGGACTCAGCCGTTCATTGCTCCAGGATCCCCGGGTATTTCTGCCAAACCTTAGGAAAGATTTGTCCTCAGGTCCCTGCAGTCTCTCTTCTCTAGCCCCCTTCCTTCTCCTCGTCCTCTGTCTCCTACCCTTTCTACCCCCAACCCCTGCCATGCTTGTGTCCCTTTCAGACTCACCTCTGGGGCTGAAACAGGAAGGCTTGGCTCCGGCCAGGTCTCTCCATTGCCTGGAGCAGGTAGCGCAACAGTGACCCAGAGGTCTGGGCATTCTGTGGCGGGAGGGGTTCACTGTCTTCCTCCTGTGCCAAGGGGGTATCAGGGAAGGAAGATGGGCAAATACCCTGGACATGTAAGTCACAAGGGGAAGGGACTGGTTTCCAGGGGCAAGGGGTAGGAGGCTGCAGAACCATTTCCTCAGATTTGAGGACCTAATGGCAACCTTGGCAGCCAGAGAAAGTATCAGAACCCAGAGCACAAGTCTTAACCGAGGTAGAGGCAATGGTGATATGGGGATGGGACACACACTCACCGCGGGGAGCTGGTGGTCTTGCTGGCCTCCTGGCCCTTCAGCACAGCCCTGGTCTATTAACAGCAGCAGCACCAGCAGTGCAGCAGCCTGCCTAGAATCCATGCTGCCATCCACCCTCCTACAGCCACCCCAGCCTCTTATACCTGCTGTCCCCCCCACCCCCAGCCTCACAGTAGCCTTAGGGGAATCTAGAGCAGGCAAATGGAAATGCAGGGCTCATTAGGAGCCGCCTGGGATCTCCTCCCATGGCACCCCCAGGACTTCATGCTCAGCCTCCTGCCCCAGGCCCCTAAGCCTGGAGTTATAGACTTTATTAGATGCATAAATCCTGTCTCCAGAGCTCAAGAAGCGTCATTAGTTGCAGACGCTTTGTCAGAGCTAGGCCCTGGGGAGCCTTACAAGAACCCCTAATCCCTCAACAGGTTGGAGAGCTTCAGTTTATCACTTCCCCTCTTTCCTAACTTGTAGACTAAAGCACAAGAAACTTTCATGTCAGGATTAGTTAAGTAGGATGTTCTGGAGTGGAAGAGGAGTAGGAAGAGCCAGGGTCAGAGTCTGTCAGGATGACCAGGCAGGGCCACACAGCCTATCCTCTGCTTGTGTGCCTCTTGGAGGCTACTCAGATTTGCCTGTGGATAAAAAATATATTCAACTTCATGATGGTGCAGAGAATTTAACTTTTTTTTTTTTCTTTTTGAGACAGAGTTTCGCTCTTTTTGCCCAGGCTGGAGTGCAGTGGCGCGGTCTCGGCTCACTGCAACCTCTGGCTCCCGGGTTCAAGCGATTCTCCTGCCTCAGCCTCCCAAGTAGCTGGGACTACACAGGTGTGAACCACCATGCCCAACTTGTATCTTTTTTTTTTTTTTTTTAAATTAAAAAAAATTTTTTTTGGCCAGTGCAGTGGCCTGCACCTGTAACCCCAGCACTTTGGGAGACCGAGGTGGGTGGATCACTTGAGGTCAGGAGTTCGAGACCAGCCTGGCCAACATGGTGAAACCCTGTCTCTATAAAAATACAAAAATTAGCTGGGGGCGGTGGCAGGTGCCTGTAATCCCAGCTACTCAGGAGGCTGAGGCAGGAGAATCGCTTGAACCCGGGAGTCAGAAGTTGCAGCGAGCTGAGATGGCACCACTACACTCCAGCCTGGGCAAAAAGAGAGAAACTCTGTCTCAAAAAAAAAAAAGAAAATCCATTAAGATATAGAAGGAGGCTACAGGGTTTTGGAGCCCACTGAATGGGTGTGGCTTCAAATCTTTGCAGACAGAGCCCCATCTTCACTAGAGAGCACTGCTTCGGACTGGCCTCATTGCCCTTGCTAGAGTCGTCCTCCACAGCTGAAGCACTGCTGCCACCCTGTGGTCACAGCTCCTCACTGCCAGCTCCGGCCATTTCCTTTTCCTAGAATAGACCTCTGCAGAGGAAGTGAGGAGGGTGAGGCTGAGTGGAGGTGCTAGGGTCCAGACTCTAGGGAGTCCCAGAAAGACAGGAGCGGGCTACTATGGGGCTGGACTATCATTCTGCCCCCAACTCTGGTCACCACAGCCTCTGCCTGGCTCTGGCTCTCACATACTAGGGTAGCCTCGAATCCTGTCTTAAGAAAAATCAGAATCACTAATCCTCAGGGAGAGGCCTTCAAAGCCATATGGTGCAGGTTCCTTCTAATCCTCGAGTCCATTTCTGAGAATCCCCACCAGTGTGGGTCTCTAGCCTGTGCCGAGGAAGAGCCAAGACATAAAGGCCCTGGCCTCTGCTTGAGCAAGTTGTCTCCCGCTCTGAGCTTCAGTTTCCTCACCTAAAACATGGGCCCATTTTACAAGGAACTCCTTCCTAGGGTGTGCATTACTTCACATACTTTTTGTAATCCATTCAGTAAAACAGCTGGCATAGAACAGGTATCCTCAAAACGTTAGCTGTGATTACCTCACGTGCCCCAGTCGGGGAACTTACCGTTTCGACAGTCTTCAGACATATTTATCCTTGTGCTGAGGGGGCTTTGGGCTTCCTGTGACTTCTACTGGGGGTCTTAGTTTGCTCCATTAAGTCTCAACAGAACGTCTCTCATCTCTTTCATGTGTAAAAGCTCTTCATATTTTTGAAGACAGAGTTCATTCTTCTACTCCAGTCTTTTTTTGAGATGGAGTCTGGCTCGGTCACCCAGGCTAGAGTGCAGTGGTGCGATCTCGGCTCACTGCAACCTCTGCCTCCTGGGTTCAGGTGATTCTCCTGCCTCAGCCTCCCAAGTAGCTGGGATTATAGGCACACACCACTATGCCTGGCTAATTTTTGTGTTTTTAGTAGAGCTGGGGTTTCACCATGTTGGCCAGGCTGGTCTTAAACTCCTGGCCTCAAGCAATATACCCGCCTTGGCCTCCCAAAGTGTTGGGATGACAGGCGTGAGCCACCGCACCCGGCCCACTCCATAGTCTTTTTTGCTCAAGGGGAAGCACCCCACTCTTTAAGGCAAGGCATCTAGGAACCAACTTATCCTTTAGATATGCAGATCACAGCAGTTTGGATCTGGATGCTCCAGATACCGTATTTCTATTATTGCAGACTAAGCCAGGGTAAACCTTTTTGTAAGCTTTGTCTCATGGTTGGTCCCAAGCATAGAACCTGACATTTATCATCATGGCATCTTGTAGTTTTACTTCTTTTTTGAGATAGAGTTTTGCTCTTGTTGCCCAGGCTGAAGTGCAATGGCTTGATCTCGGCTCACTGCAACCTCTGCCTCCCAGGTTCAAGTGATTCTCCTGCCTTAACCTCCTGAGTAGCTGGGATTACAGGCATGCGCCACCGCACCTAGCTAGTTTTGTATTTTTAGTAGAGATGGGGTTTCTCCATGTTGGTCAAGCTGGTCTTGAACTCCCGACCTCAGGTGATCCGCCGCTTGGGACTCCCAAAGTGTTGAGATTACAGGCATAAGCCACTGCGCCCGGCCAGTTTACCACTTCTTAAAAGGGAGTATCAAGGACATGGGAAGATGGCTCTTCTGTGGGCAGTAGCTGCTGCATCCCAGCATGATCCTTGTCTGCTCCTATCTGACAGAGGTCCAGAGAAGCAGCAGTGTGAGGGTGGATGGGACACTGCAGAGCTGGCTCTGGGTCAGACAGAACTCAGTTGTAATCCTAGCTCTTGAACGTCACTGTGTGACTTGGCTAAACCTCAATTCATCATCAATAAAATGAAGCGACTATTCCTGTTATCATGAGGTGAACAGTAAAGCAATCTACCATTCCATGTAGCATAGGGCAGACACTCCATGTTTACCATCCTGCTGCTTCTAGTATTTCTTTAAACATCAATTACAAGTGGCTCCAGGATGAGCTGCATTCAGAAAGAGGCTGGTCTAGGGGGCTTCCTGTGTCTAGGATGGAGGTGACTGGTCTCCTTTGAAGTTGGAATGGGTTGATTCCTCTAATTTGGTAAACTGCCCAGTTTTCAGAGTGCATTCCCACCTCCAAAACCTCATAATCTGGGCTTTGGTATTTGGCTTTTAGCAATTTCCTCTCTTACCCTTATCTGGACCCCCATGTACTCCTGGCCACAACACAGTGAAGACCACCACTGCCTTTCCTGCTCTCCTCAGGAGGCACAGGCTATTTATGTCAAGTGTCTACCAAACCCCAGCCACAGATAGCTTCTTTTTTTTTTTTTTTTTTTTTTGAGACGGAGTCTTGCTCTGTCACCCAGGCTGGAGTGCTGTGGCCGGATCTCAGCTCACTGCAAGCTCCGCCTCCCGGGTTCCCGCCATTCTCCTGCCTCAGCCTCCGGAGTAGCTGGGACTACAGGCGCCCGCCACCTCGCCCGGCTAGTTTTTTTTGTATTTTTTAGTAGAGACGGGGTTTCACCGTGTTCGCCAGGATGGTCTCGATCTCCTGACCTCGTGATCCGCCCGTCTCGGCCTCCCAAAGTGCTGGGATTACAGGCCAGATAGCTTCTTAAATCACTTCTCTCCTACTGGGAAACTCCAGAGACACCTGCTATCTCTTTTGTCAAATTCTTCAGCCTGGCTCATTGTTCTCATTTGTGATGTTAATTATAAAGGAATATACAGATGCAATAAATTATCTGTGATTTCCCTACACGTCTTCCTGATTCCCATAGTCTCTGAGCATTACCTGTTTTTCTTGTGAACTCTTACCTGCTTCTTTTTTTTTGTTTGTTTGTTTTGAGATGGAGTTTCACTCTTGTTGCCCAGGCTGGAGTGCAATGGCGTGATCTCAGCTCACTGCAACCTCTGCCTCCCAGGTTCAAGCAATTCTCCTGCCTCAGCCTCCTGAGTAGCTGGGACTACAGGCATGTGCCACCACGCCTGGCTAATTTTTGTATTTTTAGTAGAGACGGGGTTTCTCCATGTTGGCCAGGCTGGTCTTGAATTCCTGAGCTCAGGTGATCAACCCGCCTCAGCCTCCCAAAGTGCTGGGATTACAGGCATGAGCCACCATGCCTGGTTTTCTTACCTGCTTCTAAATAAACTCTGCCCCTCATTTCCAGACCAGCCTCCTCCTTACCATAGAAAGCTATACTTTCTGTCTTTGTGTGTGTGCTCCCTGGTCACAATGGCAACCTTTTTTTTTTTTTTTTTTGAGACGGAGTCTCGCTTTGTCGCCCAGGCTAGAGTGCAGTGGCCGGATCTCAGCTCACTGCAAGCTCCGCCTCCCGGGTTCACGCCATTCTCCTGCCTCAGCCTCCCGAGTAGCTGGGGCTACAGGCGCCCGCCACCACGCCCGGCTCATTTTTTGTGTTTTTAGTAGAGACGGGGTTTCACCGTGTTAGCCAGGATGGTCTCGATCTCCTGACCTCGTGATCCGCCCATCTCGGCCTCCCAAAGTGCTGGGATTACAGGCTTGAGCCACCGCGCCCGGCCGGCAACTTTTTTTTAATGGTTGGGTGGGGGTTGGCAACAAAACACTGAAAAGTAAAAGGCCATTTGCCATCAGCAACTCTCCCACCCACCATCCACATAAAGCACATACTAAGTTTCCTGGTGAGTGCTTGCTGCCAGGATGCCAAGGGCCTTTGTCTCCAAGGCAGTCCACAGGAGCTTTGTCCCGGGCCTTCTGTCATACTTTGTAATTTATAGAAATCATCCACCTTCTATAGGCTGTGTCTCCCCTGCATAAAAATACAAGAATCCCTGTTCCTTCTGTCCTAAGAAATGGGGGAGTGAGGAAGATGACAGACACGAAAGGCCAGTGACCTCCCAGAAGAGTGGACAATGGGGCCTGTGGATAGAGGAGTGAAGCATCAGACATAACAGTGGTTCACTTGATAGTTTAATGTTATATTTGCAGCATAAATAAGGCACAATATATGCCAGGGCAAGGAAGGGAGGGAGAGGGCATGGCTGGGGGGATAACTGCTAAGTGGCAAGGGGGAAAAGACAGTATGGTTAGGGAGAATAGAGCGAAGCCCCTGCCTCAGCCCCGTCCCGGGAGATTGTGAGAACCAGCTCACAGGGATCATGCTGAATCAGGTGGAGGGGAAAAAGGGAAAGACAGTTTTGTAACAAAAAACAAAATAGCCTGTAGCACTGCATCCTCCTACCTGTCAAAGGCCACCACTGGGCACTGGGGAGACCCAGACCGAGTTCCTTGATAAGATGGAGAGGTGTTGCTACACGTCAAAAATATATAGATGATCAGAGATATAATCATAGATACACACTGCTTCCTTTTCAATAGATACTATGTTAGGATGTGGCAGCCTCCACTCTTGGGGCTGGAGGCTCATCTCCTCCCTGCCTGAAAGGTGTGTGTGTTGTGCGGGGAGGAACGGGACAGCTGAAGCTCTGGCTGGTCCTTACTGTAACAGGAACATGGAGTGACCAGTCTGCAAGGGAATATGGGACAACTCCTGTCCAGACCAATGCATGGTTTTAGGAATACGACTAGAAAGAAGACAAATCTAGATTTTGAGATCAGTGATATGATGGGGATTACTTTAATGGGAATGGAGGAAGAGACTGAAAGAAATGGAAGAATGTTAGTGCAAAGGCAAAATATGTATTTGAAATATCCTCCACACCTGTAATACTTTCCCAGCTTATCCCTAAGAAATGGTTCTCAATCTTTAGTGTGCATTAGAATCACTTGGAGTGCTTTTAAATCCTGCCCCCAGAGTCTGTGATTCAATAGGTCTGGGATGGGGCCTGAGAATGTGTATTTCTAACAAGTTCCCAGATATTGTGGCACTGATGTTGCTGGTCCTGGACCATATTCTACCACTGCCCTAAGGTAAAGTCAGTGAAACTATTGCTCATAGCCACTTCTTACAGCTAAAACATCACTCACCAGTAGCTACTGCTGGTGAGATATCTCTCTGCTATTAGCCCCCCCATTAAAAAAATAAACCTTAGTAGCTATGATACAAACCTACATCTACAAAGGACATAAGCTCCTTTAACCTGCCCTACTCTCCCCAGCCTTTTCTCATTCTGGGGTAAGACTTTACCCCAAAGAGAGAGAACTCAACTGGTGCAGAGGGTGGTAATGGTGGCTAGCAGCCACCTATGCTCATTCCTGCTGGGTAACCACCTTGGTATGGGGTGGGGGAATTTATGTCTGTATGCACATTTGTGTGTACAAACAGACACAGAGAAATCAGTCCTGTACTATGAGAGGGATGACTAGAGTTGTGGGAGGCTATAGTGGGGTGGAGGGAGTCCTTTAATCTGCCTTAGGATCCCCACCTTTCCTGTTCTTCCAAACACCCCCACCCCCGTCAAACATTAAGTCTAAAGAAAGCAGAAAGAGCATATCAACAAGGCATATGTGATATAGCTAGGAAGACTGGAATCTAAACAGACTGGTTATGAAATTAAAAAAAATAACATATTTCCTTCCTGTGTATACAATGTACAATATTAATGAAAAATTAATGATTTGGGGATGGGAAGAAAGTTATGAAAAAAGGAGAAAACTGGTGGGGATAGCTGTCTCAGGGGCTGGCACCTTTAAGGAGCCTCTCAGTGTGGAGCAGGGGAGCCCCAGAAACCACAGGAAGAATTTTTTTGGTGTCTGCTTGGTGGTTCGGGCTGTACATAGAGCATGGTTGGGGTTAAGCACTCTCCATCTACCAGGATGGGTGGTGCTAGAGGGCAGTGAATCAAGAAAGGAGCCAAAACCAATGCAACAGGGATAGAGAAGTGAGCGAGAGGAGGTTCAGTTTGCCCAGTCCCTCTTTAACCACTACTTAGAGTACATGGTCTAATGCTTGGGGCCAAGGAGGCAGGTGAAGGCCAAGGAAGTCAGATTTGGGGTGCATAAACAGCAGCAAAAGAGTAAGTAAAGGGGGCATGACTTTTTTTTTGTGGCCTCTCTAGTAGTGTGGGAGGCTTTCTCAGACTTTTCAACTCTAAGCAAGCTTTCTGTTAGGGGAATGGGGCAGAAAGTGAGCAGACCAGAAGACCTGGTTCTGTCCCCTTCCTCTGTGGCCTTGGGTACGTGGCAGCTAGCTAGAGTGCCTGTGTATTGAGCACTCACATTGGAGTGGGGTGGGAAGTCTGAGTCCTGTATTCACGTGAATGAATTCAGGACACCCACCATACACTCAGCTCCTTTCTGAAAGTGTCCTCCCTTAGGCCTCTAGGAAGGCCATGGACTTTAGGAAGGGCCAAGTGACACCTTCCATGATGTTTGGTTCTGGTCCAGATGGATCTGGCTGGTAGCAATAATAAGGTAAGTGATGTTACCTTTGACTATTAGAGAAGTTTCAGGGTAGGCAATTGTTCTGCCTCCTTAGTGAGACTGAGAACCAACTCAGGAACTATCTAGTGGGGGGTTCTGAACTGCTACTTCCTTAATTCAGTGCCATTTTGTTACTGTGGTTCTGGCAGTGCTCCTCATTGGGGATCCGTATACATCTTCCCACTGATAAAAATGAAGTTAGGACTAGATAATTAGTCATGGGGGCTAAGAAATAAAAAAGACCCTCTACATAAATTAGTCACCCAACACAGGGACAGACTGGCAGGACATGTATGCAGTGACAAATTAATTCTTAACTGTAAAAACACTTGACTGAAGGCGGAAGAAAAATAGTCAAGAGTCTTAGGAAAGCTCCTTAGGAGCCATAAACTCAGTCAAGCTTTAGGGCAAGGCTGCTACTGGGAAATCAAGACAATAAAAAACGAAACAAAAGCAGGAGAAAATCCCAGGGAGCAGCCGGCTAAAGGGGAAGTCCTGAGCACAAGTTATGGCTGTGAATTTTTAAAGGCAAAAGTGAAGTCCCTGGATGTGGTAACCTGCATCCTGACCATCTGCCATAACATTTGCTAGTCTGAATCACTTCAGGGCCTATTCCTGTTGGGTACCTGGTGGTAGAAGATGAGAAAACCATGCTTTCTCTCCTTTTGTCTTTAGGGGTGTGGCCTGTTCAGCACCAGCTCTGAAAAGCAGGAGGGGAAATTTAAAACAAATGCAGCAGAACCTGCTACCTGACTTGTTCACTAGGATAGGATATCACTTTAAGGAAATGGGAATCTTGTAGCTTAAGACATTTTCTCATTCCCCTGTGACAGTGAATTTTGGAGGCAAAATAAGAAAGGAAGCTGGCAGTTATTTTGTATGTTTAAGATGGAGGTAGGAAAGATGGAGAGAAGGACATTCTTGGCTTGCACAGATGGCAGAAAGTGGCTCTGGGACAACTGGAAGGGTTTCATACGGAAAGGCAATTAAAGCTGACCTATCTATCCACAGGCCTCTGGCTTTGAATTGCTTCCTATGGTCCTGGTAGAAACTGCATAGTTCAGAGCCCAGGGGAGATGAGAAACCTTAATGTGGAAGAAACAGGGACAAGAGAGATGAACTGCTCCCTCTGCAACCCAACTCTTCAAAGAATGGTTGAGAGCAATAGTCGCCAATTTCCCAGGCCAGACCCTGGGGTCCTTTGCTGGGGGGCCAGTTCTGTACTTTCCCTCTTCCCTTCCTCCCTCCTTTCAATCTTATACTCAAGTAAACCCACTCAGGACCTTGGCTATGATGCTTCAAGATCCTGGAGCACTGCATGTAAGGGGAAGAGAGCAGAAATGGGTTGAAGAAACTCTGGAGGACCTGGAAGACCTAGTGGCTAAGCTAGGAACCTGGTGAAAGACAAAGAAGATAGTCCAGATGGTGATGGGCACTTATGAACAGAAGACTCTAGCTCAGAAAAGCAGACAGATGTGTGAGGGGGAGAGATGGGGTAGAGCAAGGGAACTCGAGAGTCCCCTACATGACAGCCTCCAGGAGGGCTGTGTCTGAAGTAGTTATAGAAGGGGGCCGGTGGGGGGGGGTGCGGGTAACGTTGACAGGGGAATGAAGAGGGAGAGGCAGGAGCAGAAAGATGACCAAAGATGACAATATGTACGCTTTGGCCAGTAAACTCTTATAAAACATAAAGGAATCAACTAATCCCTAACCTGATGGACCAAGCTTTGAAATATTTTGTTCCTGTCTGCCCTGATGATTAAAACTGAAGGAGGAGGGAGGGGAGGAGACAGAATCAGCCAGTCAGATTCTGGGCCCTTCCCTTTTCACTACCAAGCAATCTTTAATAATAAGGCCACAAAACGAGGTTGCCAAGGCCTAGTGGGGTGGTGGGAAAGACCCCACCACTACACTAGATAAAGTCAAGCAACAAAATGAGGTACCCAAATAGCTCTGGAAATAGATGAAAAAGAATGAGAACTCTTGAGAGTTTCTTTCTTTTTGCTTTTTTTTTTTTTTTTGGTGGCAGGTAGGGAGAAGGAATAAAGCTTATGGAAGAACTGGAAAATACTGCTACTTCATACATCAAAAGTAACCTTATATTCTCCGTAAGTGAATGTTTTAACTAGAATTAAGGAAGGGGAAAAAGGAAACAGGGGTAAATAAGCAGCTATGGGAGACAGAGTCCTGAGTCCATGGGGTGGCTGGGGCTGGGTCAGTGGGTGATATGAAATCAAATCTAGCCTCCCTCTATCTGGCAGGAAGTGGCATGCTAGTAAGGAACAAAAAGGTAACAGCCACAGCTTAGTGGGAAGAGAGGGAACTGAGAAACCCCAAACCTAGAAGTGCCAAGGGTTAGTGTTAAAAGAGACAGATACACGTGCATGGGGCAGGGGTGATTGTTCGGACCATCTGGAAAGGCCTTTGGCTGTGGGTGCATCAGAAACCCCACCCTTGGGGGATGATCTATGAGGCTCTGGGGCTGGGAGGCCCCCAGCACAGGTGTCAAACGTACATGACCATGTGGCTAAAAAGCCCCATATCTGTCCATTACTCACAACACACAGTTTCCCCTGACCCATATTGCCATGTCCAAGGCAGATGGGAGGAGATAAGATGACATCTCTCTTGGCTCTTGGGCGGGCGAGCTCTGGCTGAGGACCTCTCCACCAGAGGAGGCATCATCTGCCCGCAGACTGGGACTGTGGGGTCATGATTACATGCGATTGTATTGGCATGCTCAGTTCTGTCCTTTGGCTGGCCATCTGAGTGAGGACCGAGGTGGCCACAGCTTCAGCTGCAGAGCGAACACTGAGGCCATTGGTAGGGGCTGTTGCTGAGCTGTGCTGAATCACAGGGGCTGGAGAACCCGTTGGCTCTGAGCTTTCCTTGGGGCTTTCTGCCAGGAAGAAGGGCAAAGAGCAGAGAGCAATTGGTTAGAAAACAGAATGGGGAAAGAGGCAGGACTACATTTTGCCATAATTCTAAAGGAGACCAAAAGGGAAATGAAACCCATCTTTTTTTGGGAAACACTTCCCAGAATCCTGGCTTCTAAGTCATAAATGGGCTAGGAAATGGGAAGTTGTAAGAAGGGAAGAACTAGGCCAAAATTAACCTATCTATCCCAATAAAATGAATCTCCAACATGTTAATTACACTGTCTGGTTTCTAGGTCTTTGCATAGTTCATTACCCAACTCTTCTTATTATTCATTATTTCCATTCTTTCTTGTTTCTAAGAGACAGGGTCTCAAGTGATCCTCCTGCCTTGGTCTCTCAAAGTGCTGGGATTACAGGCATAAGCCACTGTGCCTGGCCTTCATTTCTTCAAAGGTGATTTAAAACAGATCTCTTTTTAGCCATCCTCTTTGATTAATTCTCAGAGGAACTGAATTATTCCATTATTTTATTTAATTATTTTTTTTTCCTGAGACTGAGTCTTGCTCTGTTGCCCAGGCTGGAGTGCAGTGGTACGATCTCAGCTCATCATCTGATGGCACTGAACCTCTGCCATCCAGGTTCAAGCAATTCTCGCGCCTCAGCCTCCCCAGTAGCTGGGACTACAGGTGCACACTGCCACACACAGCTAATTTTCGTATTTTTAGTAGAGATAGGGTTTCACCATGTTGGCTAGGCTGGTCTCAAACTCCTAACCTCAAGTGATCGGCCTGCCTCGGCCTCCCAAAGTGCTGGGATTATAGGCGTGAGTCACTGTGCCAGGCCTATTCCATTATTTTTAATGTTCCTTTACCATGTGGTTGTACCACAGGTAAGTCTGATAAATATCGAGCTATAATAAAATGATATTATGAATGGCCAGTCCCTGGCCCAGGTTCAGTCAACATGTAAAACTACAAAGAAATCTTAAGACCCTCCTGACTAAAAATTAGCTAGGCATTAATGATTATAAAACATTATGACCTACGCCACTCCAACTAAAGTGATATTAACATTTGACTACCAAACACAACTACCTGAGCTACATACTCAGGTAGCTCAGTAACTCCATGGTAACTCCATGTTGCTCATCAGTCAAATATTTAAAAAATTTTTTTAGAGGGTCTCATTCTGTCATCCAGGCTGGAGGTGCCATGGCACAATCACAGCTCACAGCAGCCTTCTACTCCTGGCCTCAGGCCATCCTCCTGCTTCAGACTCCCAAATTGCTGGGATTGTAGGTATGAGTCATCATACTCAGCAAGTCAAGGAGTTTTATTAAACATCAGATAGCCTCTATAGCTGCTTAAACAGAGATATGTGGAAAAAAGGCAAACTTTCCATAGTCAGTTGTATTTCTGACACCCTGATGAATGCCTGAGTTTTCTTTTAAGATTCAAATATGGCCGGGCACGGTGGCTCACGCCTGTAATCCCAGCACTTTGGGAGGCCGAGGCAGGAGAGTGGCGTCTGGAGCCACCAGGAAGGCAGGCTTTCAGTGAGATCACGCCATCCTCCAGCCTGGGTGACACAGGCTGAAACTCCTCTCCAAAAAAAGAACAATGTTACTCCCCTGTGAAACTATGTGCATTTACCTTCAATTGCATTGCTGCTTTATTCTTTGTGTTTTCTTTTTTTTTTTTTTTTTGAGGCGAGGTCTGTCTGTCGCCCAGGCTGGGTGCGTGGCGGATCTCAAAGCTCACTGCAAGCTCCGCCTCCCAGTTCCGCCATTCTCACCACCTCGGCCTCCAGTAGCTGGGACTACAGGCGCCTGCCACCTCGCCAGGCTAGTTTTGTATTTTTAGTAGAGGCGGGGTTTCACCATGTTAGCCAGGATGGGGTGGGAATCCTGCCTGACCTGGTGATCAGTCGGCCTCCCAGGTCACTGGGATTACAGGCAGGCCACAGCCCGGCCCTATTCTTTGTGTTTTCAGAGTGTATATTCATCAAACATTTACTGAGCATCATCCATGTGCCAGGCATGGGTACACAGAGAAGAAAACGGGAACACTGCCCTTAGGAAGCTCCCAGTTCAGGGGGCTCCTTGACTGGGATATCCATCCTTACCTCATCCACAGGTTTATATGACCCTATGATTCTTTCAGAGGTAGTGACAATGTCTTATTCATCATGTGTCAAGTACTTACATAATGTCTATACCACACAGCAGGAACTAAACACATCTTTGCTATAATGAATAAGTAAGGCCGGGTGTGGTGGCTCACACCTGTAATCCCAGCACTTTGGGAGGTGGAGGTGGGCAGATCACATGAAGCCAGGAGTTTGAGACTAGCCTGGGGAACATGGCAAAACCCTGTCTCTACTAAAAATACAAAAACGAGCTGGGCCTGGTGGCGCCCGCCTGTAGTCCCAGCTACTCGGGAGGCTGGGGCAGGAGAAAAAAAAAAGAATAAGTAGTTTAATGGACTAACTACGTATCAGAGTTCTTGCAAGGACTAAGTGGAAAACTGACCCTATATAGATTATATACTGATAAACAGTCCTTATCCTCTTAAGCCCATCAACAGGATTTGGTTTGTTTTTTTAGACAGAGTCTCACTCTGTCACCCAGGCTGGAGTGCAGTCGCACTATCTTGGCTCACTGCAACCTCCGCCTCCCGGGTTCAAGCTATTCTCCTGCCTCAGCTTCCCAAGTAGGTGGGACTACAGATGCACACCATCACGCCCGGCTGATTTTTAAAATTTTAATAGAGACAGGGTTTCACCGTGTTAGCCAGGATGGTCTCGATCTCCTGACCTTGTGATCCGCCTGCCTCGGCCTCCCAAAGTGTTGGGATTACAGGCGTGAGCCACTGTGCCCAGCAACAGGATTTAAAATCACTGAACTTCTTGAAACACTTTTTTATTTTGATTTACAGAATACCACATTCAGCTCTGTAGCTGGTTTTCCTCCTTACTTCCTGGTTGTTTTTTCTCAGTCTCCTGTGGCTTCTTTCTCATTTCTATGACCTGTAAATGTTGGAGTACCCCATTGTTCATTCCTGGGACTTCTCTTTTTCTATCTTCGCTGTCTCCCTTGGGAACTTCATCTAGTTTCAATGCTTTAAAAACTATAGCCAGGTGTGGTGGCTCACACATGTAATCTCAGCACTTTGGGAGGCCAAAGCGGGCAGATCCCTTGAGTCCTGGAGTTTGAGACCAGTCTGGCCAACATGGCAAAACCTCATCTCTAAAATAACAAAAAAATTAACTGGGCATGGTGGTGCACTCCTGTGGTCCCAGTTACTTAGGCTGAGGGGGCAGGATCACTTGAGAGCCTAGGAGACAGAGGTGGACCTTGCCTCCAAAAAATCCCACACCAAATAAAACCAAAACTAGCTATATGCTGCCGACTCCCAAAGTTTTTTTTTTTTTTTTTTTTTGAGACGGAGTCTGGCTCTGTAGCCCGAGCTGGAGTGCAGTGGCCGGATCTCAGCTCACTGCAAGCTCCACCTCCCGGGTTTACGCCATTCTCCTGGCTCAGCCTCCGGAGTAGCTGGGACTACAGGTGCCCGCCACCTCGCCCGGCTAGTTTTTTGTATTTTTAGTAGAGACGGGGTTTCATCATGTTAGCCAGGATGGTCTCGATCTCCTGACCTCGTGATCCGCCCGTCTCGGCCTCCCAAAGTGCTAGGATTACAGGCTTGAGCCACCGCACCCGGCCTCCCAAAGTTTTATCTTCAGCCTTTCCTCTGAATTACAAATCCATATAACCAACCGACTGCTTGACATCACCTATAAGCCTAATAGGCTCCTTAAACTCAGTTAGTCCAAAACTGAGTTCCTGACAGACCTCCCAAACCATTTCCCCTACACTTTACCCTATCTCAATTAATGACAACTTCATTCTTGCAGTTGCTTAAGCCAAAAACTTTGGTGCAATTTTTTATTCTTTTTATCGTATATACCACCCCATCTGCTCTCATCACTCTGACTTCAAAATATATCCTGGATTCAACCTGTTCTCATTGCTTTCACTACCATCATCCCTTGCTTGTATTACTGTAATAGCCTCCTAAGTGGACTGTCTGCTTCTGCCCTTGTACCCCTGATGTCTCTAACAGAGGAATCCTGTACAAATGTAAGTCAGATCAGTTTTTTTTATTTGTTTGTTTTTTTGAGACAGAATTTCGCTCTTGTTGCCCAGGCTGGAGTGCAATGGCGCGATCTCAGCTCACTGCAACCTCCGCTTCACAGGATCAAGTGATTCTCTTGCTTCAGCCTCCCAAGTAGCTGGGATTACAGGCATGTGCCACCACGCCCGGCTAATTTTTTGTATTTTTAGTAGAAACGGTTTCACCATGTTAGCCAGGCTGGTCTCAAACTCCCGACCTTAGGCGATCTGCCTGCCTCGGCCTCCCAAAGTGCTGGGATTAAAGGTGTGAGCCACGGCGCCCAGCCTAGTCAGATCAATTGTATCACTTTTCTGCTGAAAACCCTCTAATGGCCCCCAGGGTAGGGTAAAAGCTGAAATCCTTACCATGACTGATGAGACCCTACATGAAATGCTGCTATTACCTCTCCTACTTGGTCTCCACCTACTCTCTACACCCAACTCCAGCTGAGCCTCCTTGATGTTCCTAGATGTACCAGGTACCTTGCGACTTTGCATCTTTGCAGTTGCTGAACCTCCTCCCTATAGTACTTTTCTTCCATATAAATGCATATAGCTCCTTCACTTCCTTCAGGTCTTTATACAAAAGCCACCTAATCTAAAATTTCTGTCCTGCTGCTAACATTTCATATTACCCTTCCCTGTTTTATTTTTCTTCTAACATTTACTGCTATCTAACATGTCATATATTTTACCTATTTATCTTGTTTATTGTCTGTCTCACCCACTAAAATACAAGCTCCTCAAGGGCAGGGATTTAATCTAATTTATTTGGTTCATTATTATATCCCCAGCATGAAAAACAGTGCCTGGCACAGAATAGACATTCCATCAATATCTGCTTAATGAATGAATACACCCTGAAGTACATATTAAAATTAAAATTTAAATAGAGATGTTTAAAATTGGTGATAGGGTTACTCCTTTTCTATGGGAACACATCTCTGAAATAATAAAGACAGCGGAAAAAATAATTCAATATATCAAAATTTGATAGCAATAGTTCTATGAATTTAATTTGCAAAAAGAAAACTAGCATTTATTAGCTTTTATTGCCCATAAGCAAATTATTCACAGTAATTTTAACTTCAGAATTTTACGTCCTGAGCACAACTCTGTGGCCATTGCCTTCTAGCAGTATTTTATGTGTGCTCGTACATTACAAACTGAAACCAACATCAGCCTATCATTAGATAAAATATACCCTATATCCCAATGTATCATCTGTGATTTATGTCTTTTCTAGGCCAAGACAGTATCTTTGGAGTAAGAAATACCTAGATGTGCCAGACACGGTGGCTCACACCTGTAATCCCAGCACTTTGGGAGGCCGAGGCAGGTGGATCACCTGAGGTCGAGTTCGAGACCAGCCTGACCAATATGGTGAAACCTTGTCTCCACTCAAAATACAAAAATTAGCCAGGCATGGTGGCTGGAGCTTGTAGTCCCAGCTACTCCAGAAATGCTTGAAGCTGGGAGGCAGAGGTGGCAGTGAGCCGAGATCATGCCATTGCACTCCAGCGTGGGCGACACAACAAGGCTCCATCTCAAAAAAAAAAAAAAAAAAAAAAAAAAAAAGATGTGCCAGGCGATGTGGTTCACGCCTGTAATCCCAGCACTTTGAGAGGCTGAGGTGGGCGGATCATGAGGTCAGGAGATCGAGACCATCCTGGCTAACATGGTGAAACCCTGTCTCTACTAAAAATACAAAAAATTAGCTGGGTGTGGTGGCGGGCACCTGTAGTCCCAGCTACTGGGGAGACTGAGGCAGGAGAATGGCGTGAACCTGAGAGGCGGAGCTTGCAGTGAGCCGAGAGCGCGCCACTGCACTCCAGCCTGGGGGACAGAGCAAGACTCCGCCTCAAACAAAACAAAACAAAACAAAACAAAGCAAAAAAACATAGATGTAAATCTTGGCTTCACCACTTTCCCAGCTTGGTAACTTCAGCTAAATGACCTAATCTGAGTGCAGTTTTCTCACATATAAATGTAGGTAATATCCAATTCATGAGAGATTTGGGAACACTGTAGCACGCCTAACACAAAATATGCACCCAGTAAATACTGCTATCCTTTAACCCCCAACTATAACAGATAATTAGGATAACTCTATACTGTTGTCAAAAACAATTTTTTTCTAGGTCTGGTTGCTCCACAAGGGCTACTCACTCATCAGTGTGGGGTCCCCAGAACATTCAGAATGGAGTTACAAAATTATAAACAGTTGAGACACTCAGGACATGCAGTTTACTGACTGACTGAACTTAGGTTGTGTGCCACTCACCTAAATAGCCTTGAGTCTTTTTCTGTAGTGCAGTGACTGGGCAGTCTTTATGAGCTAATAGTAGCTGTTTCAACTGGGCCACCTCATTGCGTAGTAATGTGACTTCATTCTGAGGAGGGAGGGAAGAAAAGAGTATCAAGAAAATTCATCCTCTATTCTTGCACCCTCAGTGGCTGTTCCCAAAGGAAGGAGAGAATATTGCCTCGATTTTCTCCCCTGAATTGGGACAAGACTCCTCATCCAGCAAGTTTTCACAGGGCCCAGGGCCAGTATAGTCATGAATTCAATGACAGGAGTTGCTGACAGTGAAAAGTCAGGATTTATAATGGAAAAATTACTCCTATTTAAGATAAATATGATTATACTGAAATTAATAATACACATGCTCTTTGACTAAGAAGGCCTACTTCTAGGAATCTACGTAACAGAACTGTTTACTCAGGTGCATGCAATGTTCACTGCAACGTTGTTCTAGCAAAAAATTAGAGCAGTATCAATATCCATACCTTATAACATCACTACACTACAGAATATACTACTATACAGCTATTAAAAAGAATGAGGTAAGGCCGGGCGCGGTGGCTCAAGCCTGTAATCCCAGCACTTTGGGAGGCCGAGACGGGCGGATCACGAGGTCAGGAGATCGAGACCATCCTGGCGAACACGGTGAAACCCCGTCTCTACTAAAAAAATACAAAAAACTAGCCGGGCGAGGCAGCGGGCGCCTGTAGTCCCAGCTACTCGGGAGGCTGAGGCAGGAGAATGGCGTAAACTCGGGGGGCGGAGCTTGCAGTGAGCTGAGATCCGGCCACTGCACTCCAGCCCGGGCGACAGAGCCAGACTCTGTCTCAAAAAAAAAAAAAAAAAAAAAAGAATGAGGTAGATCTCCCACACCCATGGCTAGATCTCCGGGAAATACTGTTAACCTGTTTATCTTAAAAACAAGCACACAACCCTTCCAGCCCTACATAAAAACTATAAATAAAAAATATCTATGAATATGAATCTATCTGGAAGGTACATATTAAATGTATCTACAGGAAAGAGAACGGGACTAGAAAAGGCAGATTAAAGAGAGACTTTGCTTCTATTCTATACATTTGTGTGTATATTTTATAATACAAATGTATTTATATATTGCTTTTTAAATTAAATATTTTAATCAGAAAGAAAAATAACATTCAAGAGAATGTATGGATTATAGATTATAGTTATTCTATTTGTCCTTGTAGCACTTTTTTTCTTTTATTAAGCTGCATCATCTAGGGCAAACACATTTCCCTTTGGGTTTTCATGACCCCAGTCAGATTCTACAGATGATTTAAAAGAGCACCCTGGGGTGCTTAATCTAATTCCTTCATCCAAACGCGTTTATGGATGACTCTAGCAGGAGATTTGGGGGTAGATGATGAGTGTCTTCACCAATCCCTATGAAAGAGATTTCAACTCTTACTGTTAAGAGATTCTTCCTGGAACAACTTCTAGATCTGTCCTAATTAGAGAATTACCATCTTTTATCAAATTGTACCACTTTTTCTGATTCCATTCCACTTTCTGGATTTTCAACAATTCCAGTAAGCATCCACTCACACTCAGCTGAATGTTCTGAGAAGTGAGTTCTTCGGCCTTCTTCTCTAGGGAGGATACCCAAAGCTTTCGCTTTTGGCGGCAGCGGGAGGCCGCAGCCCGGTTGCGCTCCAGAAAGCGCTGCCGTCGCTCATCTGGATCTTCATCTACTGTGCGCCTCCGTCGCCCCCCAGTACTAGGGGTGGGCTGGGCTGGTGAGACCTGGTGCCCAGGAAGGAAGAGACGTTACCTGATGAGAACATTAATCCTTTCCAAATCACACCTGATGTTAGGTAGAGTAGCAAGACCTGGTAAAAGGATGTACCAGCCTCTGGTAACCACAGCAAGTCTCATTACTATGTCCCCGAGCTTCTCTTATGTAGGAATCCTCAATTTTGCCTCCTATTTCCTTCCAATCTTCTCAGTCTCATACTTAGACAAACTACAGTTCATTTGGAAACTCTGATTATTTCTAAGACAGAGAGACAAATGAAACTACGGTTATTTTTTGTTTCTTAATAATAGGGAATCTTGACTGGCACGGTTGGCTCACGCCTGTAATCCCAGCACTTTGGGAGGCCGAGGCAGGCAGATTACCTGAGGTCAGGAATTCAAGACCAGCCTGGCTAACATGGTGAAACCTCATCTCTACTAAAAATACAAAATTAGCCGGGCGTGGTGGCGTATGCCTGTAATCCCAGCTACTTGGGAGGCTGAGGCAGGAGAATTGCTTGAGCCCAGGAGGCAGAGGTTGCAGTGAGCTGAGATCATGCCATTGCACTCCAGCCTGGGCAACAAGAGTGAAACGCCATCTCAAAAAACAAAACAAAACAAAACAAAAGGCAATCTTATAGGCAGGGAAATCAGAATTGGGGGAGGATATTAGGGGAACTTTTAGAAGACTGTGAAATAAAAAAGTTTGAGAATCACTGATTTGGACAAGTGACATGTAAAAACAATTGCATACTATTACAGGTTTCAGAAATGGAGACAAATGTTCTCATCCATTTCATTACCAGTGACATGTGAGTTATTATGGGGAGATACAGATAAGCATATTATTTTTATTTATAATCAGTTATTAATCATCCTCAAGAACAACCCCCCACTTTTGTTTACAAACAAAAAATGTTTAATCACTTACAAATTGGTGATACAGGACTGTCTTTTGTTTTTAAAGTTCAGGCTGAAGTCCCTTGTCACTAAAGCACTTTTAGATCATCCCTTTCTGTTAGTTGGAATGCACTTGGAGAAGAAAGGCCAATTTTATAACAGAAGCCAAAAATTTTTTTAAATGTAGAAAGGTCAACCATCTGTGGAAAAAAGTTCACCCTTGAACACAGGCTTGAGCTGCAAAGGTCCACTTAAATGCAGATTTAAAAAAATAAGTTATACCGACCAGCTGGGCACGGTGGCTCATGCCTGTAATCCCAGCACTTTGGGGGGCCGAGGCAGGCGGATCACTTGAGGTCGGGAGTTCGAGACCAGCCTGACCAACATGGAGAAACCCCATCTCTACTAAAAATACAAAATTAGCCAGGTGTGGTGGCACATGCCTGTAATCCCAGCTACTCGGGAGGCTCAGGCAGGAGAATTGCTTGAACCTGTGAGGCGGAGGCTGCAGTGAGCCAAGATCGAGCCATTGCACTTCAGCCTGGGTAACAAGAGTGAAACGCCTTCTCAAAAAAAAAAAAGTTATATCAAGTGTGCCTGTTTCTCCGGCCCCCCTTCCAACTTCTCCACCTCTTCTGCCTCTGCCTTCACTAAGACAGCAAGACCAAGCCTTCCTCCTCCTCCTCCTCAAAGCGAAGATGATGAGGAGGATGATGACTTGTATGATACTCCATTTCTGCTTTAATGAATAGTAAACATATTGTCTCTTCCTTATGATTTTCTTAATATTTTCTTTTCTCTAGCATCCTTTATTGTAGGAATACAGTAGATAATACATATACAAAATGTGTGTTAAAACAACTGTACGTTATTGGGATGGCTTCTGGTCAACAGTAGACTATTAGTATAGTTTTTGGGGAGTCAAAAGTTATACGTGGCCAGATGCGGTAGCTCATGACTGTAATCCCAATACTTTGGGAGGCTGAGGCGGGTGGATCACCTGAGGTCAGGAGTTTGAGACCAGCCTGGCCAACATGGCAAAACTCCGTCTCTACTAAAAATACAAAAATTAGCCAGGTGTGGTGGCAGGCGCCTGTAATCCCAGCTACTCGGGAGGCTGAGGCAGGAGAATCGCTTGAACCCGGGATGTGGAAGTTGCAGTGAGCTGAGACTGCGCCACTGCACTCCAGCCTGGGCAACAGAGCAAGACTCCATTTCAAAAAAAGTAAAAAATAAAAAAGTTACATGTGAGGTCAGGTGCAGTGGCTTATGCCTGTAATCCCAGAACTTTGGGAGGCCGAGGTTGGGAGGATCACTGGAGCCCAGCAGTTTGAGACCAGCCTGGGCAACACAGTGAGATCCATTTCTACAAATAAATAAAATTAGCTGGGCATGGTGATGCATTCCTGTCATTCCAGCTTCTTAGGAGGCTGAAGTGGGAGGATCATTTGAGCACAGAAGATTGAGGCTGCAAGTGAGCCATGATTGTCTCATTGCACTCCAGCCTGTGCAACAGAGCAAGAACCTGACTCAAAAACAAAAAAAAGATGCTGGGCATGGTGGTTCACGCCTGTAATCCCAGCACTTTGGTAGGCCAAGGCAGGTGGTCACTTGAGGCCATAAGTTCAAGACTAGCCTGGCCAACATGGTGAAATCCCACCTCTATTAAAAATATAAAAATCAGCTGAGAGTGGTTGTGTGCACCTGTAATCCCGGCTACTTGGGAGGCTGAGGCATGGCTTAGACCAGGATGGAGGTTGCAGTGAGCCAAGATCACACCACTGCACTCCAGCCACAGTGACAGGGTGAGACTCTGTCAAAAAAAAAAAAAAAGAATCTCGTACTCTACTCTAGGCCATACTGAATTATGTTCTCTATTAATATAGATAATTAAGAAATGATTTTTTTTTTGAGATGGAGACTTGCTGTGTCGCTCAGGCTGGAGTGCAGTGGTGCTCAGGCTGGAGTACAGTGGTGCTCACTGTAACCTCAACCTCCCGGGTTCAAGCAATTCTCCTGCCTCAGTCTCCTGAGTAGCTGGGACTACAGGCGCCTGCCACCATGCCCGGCTCATTTCTTGTATTTTTAGTAGAGACGGGGTTTCACTGTGTCAGCCAGGATGGTCTCGATCTCCTGACCTCGTGATCCACCCGCCTCAGCCTCCCAAAGTGCTGGGATTACAGGCGTGAGCCACCTGCCTGGCCAATAAATAATTTTTTAAAATTCAGACTAATATTATCTCTCCCAAAATAAAAAAAATGGAGAGGAACTTTCCAACTCAATTTAATGAACTAGAGGCCTTGGGTCACTGCTTCTCTTTGTATAAGAAATTTACAATAATTCTCCTGAGAATTTCGGCTTCTTCTTTATCTTTAACTGACTGGAGCATATGTAAAGATTAGTCCTTCATGGCCGGGTACAGTAGCTCATGCCTGTAATCCCAGCACTTTGGGAGGCCAAGGTGGGCGGATAGCCTGAGTTCAAGAGTTTGAGACCAGCCTGGGTGACACAGTGAAACCCCATCTCTACTAAAATACAAAAAATTGGCCAGGCGCAGTGGCTCATGCCTGTAATCTCAGCACTTTGGGAGGCCAAGGCAGGTGGATCACCTGATGTCAGGAGTTCGAGACCAGCCTGGCCAACATGGTGAAACCCCATCTCTACTGAAAATACAAAAATTAGCAGGGCATGATGGCAGGTGCCTGTAATCCCAGCTACTCGGGAGGCTGAGGCAGGAAAATCACTTGAACCAGGGAGGCGGAGGTTGCGGTGAGCCGAGATCGTGCCACTGCACTTCAGCCTGGGCGACAGAGCAAGACTCCATCTTAAAAAAAAAAAGAAAAAATTAGTTCTTTAGGAGGACAGGGGAAAGGAAAGGTTCCTATTCTGTCATAGGCAATTCAGTAAGTCATGCAGGGAATGGAGGTGAAAGACTAGGCCAAGAGAAAGAGGGGAAGAATGACAAGGAAAGGAATCAGTGTTGATTAAAAAGGAAACTGGGGCTGAGCATGGTGGCTAGGGCCTATAATCCTGGCACTTTGGGAGGCTGAGGCAGGAGGACTACTTGAGGAGTATGAGACCAGCCTGGGCAACATGGTGAAACTCCATCTCTTTTAAAATTATTAAAAAAAAAAAAAAAAAAAAAAAAGAGGAAGCTGGAATGTTCCAAGCCAGTCCATGTTACCATATTCAGGACTGGCTTCAGGTACAGTAGCTCATGACCAGCCTGGGCAACATAATAAGACCCTGTTTCTACTATTATTTATTTATTTATTTATTTATTTATTGAGATGGAGTTTCGCTCTTGTTGCCCAGGCTGGAGTACAGTGGTGTGATCTGGGCTCACCACAACCTCTACCTCCTGGGTTCAAGTGATTCTCATGCCTTGGCCTCCTGAGTAGCTGGGATTACAGGCATGTGCCACCATGCCTGGCTAATTTTTTTTGTATTTTTAGTAGAGGTAGGTTTCCCCATGTTGGTCAGGCTGGTTTAGAACTCCTGACCTCAGGTGATCCACCCACCTTGGCCTCCCAAAGTGCTGGGATTACAGGTGTGAGCCACTGTGCCTAGCCCGCTACTATTATTTATAATATATATATATATATTTTTTTTTTCTTTTTTTTTTTTTGAGACGGAGTCTTGCTCTGTAGCCCAGGCTGGAGTGCAGTGGCATGATCTTGGCTCACTGCAGCCTCCACCGCCCAGGCTCAAGTGATTCTTCTGCCTCAGCCTCCTGAGTAGCTGGGATTACAGGTGTGCGCCACCAGGCCTGGCTAATTTTTGTATTTTTTTTAGTAGAGATGGGTTTCACCTTGTTGGTCAGGCTGGTCTCGAATCCTGACCTTGTGATCCGCCCACCTCAGCCTCCCAAAGTGCTGGGATTATAGGCGTGAGCCACCGTGCCTGGCCTATTTATAATAAAAATTTAAAAAACAAACAAGTAACACTAAAAAGGAAGCTATGTCATTTCCCCAAGAGAGAAGGCAGCACAACTCAGGCAAGGGGGCTACTGCTTTGCCATCTTCAGGACTGGCTTCAGTGGGGTTACAGGAGGGTAGGCAGGCTTAGCTTCCAACAGAAAAACTCAAATGAAAGCTTTTGTTGTTGGCCAAGCTTTACCGTAGCATATGGCCATGAAATGTTTGGACATGTGGCAGTAACTGATGAAGCAGGTGGTGACATCAGGAAAAGAGGGGCCAGGCAAAGGGTATAATTCTAGAAACCAATCTCAGGTGCTGTCACCTGTCCAGTGCAGATGATATGAAAACTGAGGACTATTCAGTTTCCAAAGAATCTTGTTAAAACTGAGACCTCCTTGAGAAGAGAAATGGGTAACTAAATGGGACCCCCTCTGCCTTTTTTAGGATTTTAGTTTCTCTGTGATAAAAAGGGATTTAATTGGTAATGAGGTGTTTTTTGGTGTGTGTCTCGTTTTTTTTGTTGTTGTTGTTGTCGTTAGTTTGTTTCTTTCCAGACAAAGTCTCACTCTATCGTCCAGGCTGGAGCATAGTGGAGCGATCTCAGCTCACTGCAACCTCCACCTCCTAGGTTCAAGCGATTCTCCTGCCTCAGCCTCCTGAGTAGCTGGGACTACAGGCACGCATCACCATGCCCAGCTAATTTTTTGTATATCTAGTAGAGACAGGGTTTTGCCATGTTGGCCAGGCTGGTCTTGATCTCCTGACCTCAGGAGATCCACCTGCCTCAGCCTCCCAAAGTGCTGGGATTACAGGTGTGAGCCACTTCACCTGGCCTATTTTTTATTGAGGTATCTTTGTACTATAACATCACATTTCATTAATAAATTGTTATGGTTTTTGTTGTAAAATCTTATCAGGTAAGTTACTACTTTTTAAGACTTAATAGGCTGGGCGCGGTGGCTCAAGCCTGTAATCCCAGCACTTTGGGAGGCCGAGACGGGCGGATCACGAGGTCAGGAGATCGAGACCATCCTGGCTAACATGGTGAAACCCCGTCTCTACCAAAAAATACAAAAAAACTAGCCGGGCGAGGTGGCGGGCACCTGTAGTCCCAGCTACTCGGGAGGCTGAGGCAGGAGAATGGCGTAAGCCCGGGAGGCGGAGCTTGTAGTGAGCCGAGATCCGGCCACTGCACTCCAGCCTGGGCGACACAGCGAGACTCCGTCTCAAAAAAAAAAAAAAAAAAAAAAAAGACTTAATAGATGGGAAAGAGACTAGGGGAGCCTCTTTTGTTTAGTGTGTGGCTTGAAGTAAGTCTGTGTCATATTTTAGAGGATTCTGCAGATACACTAAACCATGACTCACATATGGAAAAAATGGGGCTGGGCATGGTGGCTCACACCTGGAATCCCAGCACTCTGGGAGGCTGAGGCAGGTAGATCACCTCAGGTCAGGAGTTCGAGATCGGCCTGGCCAACATGGTGAAACCCCGACTCCACTAAAAATACAAAAAATTAGCCGGGCATGGTGGTGGGTGCTTGTAATCCCGGCTACTCAGGAGGCTGAGGCAGGAGAATCCCTTGAACCTGGGAGCCAGAGGTTGCAGTGAACTGAGATTGCGCCACTGCACTCTAGCCTAGGCAACAAGAGCAAAACCCTGTCTCAAAAACGGCTGGGTGCAGGGCTCATGCCTGAAATCCAGCACTTTGGGAGCCAAGGTGGGCGGATCCGCGAGGTCAGGAGTCGAGACCATCCTGTAGCTAACGGTGAAACTCCGGCTCACTAAAAATACAAAAAGAATTAGCCAGGCGTCATGGCGGGCACCTGTAGTCCCAGCTACTTTCGGGAGGCTGAGGCAGGGAATGGCGTGAACCGGAGGTGGGCTGCGCAGTGAGCGAGATCGTGCCACTGCACTCCAGCCTGGGTGACAGAACCAGTCTCCGTCTCAAAAAGCGAGGCTGCTGCCGCAACAGTTCTGCATTACTCAGTCTGTTTGTATGAAAGTCTAACACAAGGGTGAATAAAGAATGGTGTGTTTTTGCTATTAAATGATGGTCTCAGTTAAAATAAAAATAAATAAATAATAAAAAGAATGGTACGTTTTGCTGTAGTCAAACTGCCATCAAGAACCAAAGTAAGCAGGAAGAAACCCAGAAAGCTGAAGTCCATTCTTCTCTAATTTTCTGCTCCCTGAAAAACGATATGACATAAAGATACGTCATAAAGATATGACATAAAGAGTAAGAGCCACCGACCTGTGGCTGGGCAGGGGATGGGGCATCAGGGTGCTGGATGAGGATCTGGCTCTGCTCTGGGCGGGCTGTCACCATGGTGCTGGCAGTACCCACCACCATTCCACAACCACCATTGATTGAGGAGACTTGGTGAGTTAGGGTGGCTTTCAGTCTCTGCAGGCAAAGATAAGAAAAAACGCTTGTTAAGGATGAGATTCTATCAAGGATGAGAAGAGTGGCCTTAGATTTTATTACTGACCTTATAGATAGCTAAAATTTCCACTCTAGTTCTCCCTTAACAGAGGAATTAAGAGAAAATGACAGGCAGAGAAAATGTGCACCTGGATCCCTAAAATGCCTACTCTGTTCCCTGGCTATCATCCTGGGCACAGTTGGGGGCTGGGGGTTGTTAAAACAATAGTGTCCAGATGAAAGCTCTCCTCTGGAGCCTGGCCAAATGCTGGTTACGCAGCTATTCACCTCTTGGCCAGCTCCCCTGCCCACTCACCCACCCTCCATCTGTCACCCCTAAAACTAAAACGGCAAGTGTTCCATTCCAAACAATCTGTGCTGCCTCTTTTCACTGCCATGGTCTATGTACCAGGCTCTAAAGGTGAGGAGAGGAGATGGGAGCTATGAATCAGAGTCTTTTCTTTTCCAGACCCCGCAGCAGGGAGTCCTTAGCTTTGCAAGTCCCAGAAGGTTCCTTTGCTTGGCTCACTTGAAAGACCTAGGCTGATATCACTCACTTCTTTCAGAAAGGCCAACATTGCCCCAGGCTGAGATGTACTCACCATCTTGGCTTCTGATGGTATAGGGTGGCCAGAGGGAGAAATGGAACCACTGCTGTTAACTGGTGGGCCAGGGATACCAGGAATGTTGGGCACCATGGACACAGGTCTGGCCAGCTGGATCGAGAGAAGGGGAAAAAAAAAAACCAGAAGGGAACATAATACTATCAGTGGGGCAACAGTTTCCCTAAAATGAAGTGCTTTTGAGGTTGGCACATCAGGGCCTGTTGTGTGCAATGTGCCCATAGGGCATGCAGGGACAGCCTGGGAAATACCTTTCTCCATGGAGCACCACAGAGTAGGGAATTTAATCCTTCAGTGTTGGGAGAATTTCTGTGGGAAGGGTTGGGGCTGTTATCTTGAGGAAAATGTTGGGCAATTTGGGAGGTGCTACGTGCCAAGTGAAAGCAACTAATCAGTGGGCTGGCAAGATCAATTCCTAGACTAGGAGCCAATTGTCCAGATGAGTCTTTATCTAGTGTTCCATAGTGCTGGATTGGCAGAGGTTAGCGAAGAGTTTAGGCAGGCTGCCATGCTCAACTAATATAGATCAGAGCCCACATTTCCCTGGGGCTTGTGTGTGTTTTATGATCATTCAGGTGGAAGGGAAGGATTACCATGTTGGTAGGGTTGGCTGCCCCAACTACAGAGCTCACCGATATAACAGACGGCATCTGTACTGGAGGCCCTGGCAGCACAGGCATGGTCTGTCCATTAGCAAGATGCATGACAAGAGGGAGGGAGCCAGTGGGAGACCTAGAGGAGACATGAAGTGAAATGCTCATAACATAGACCTTTTGTCCATGGATCTACCTCCTATAATTACAGAAGATTTTCCAGTCTTCTCTAGTTAGCGAAGGTATAAGGCAGCATGGTAAAAATCTTGACACCCTCATGTGGGAAGGCAGGGAATCCTATTCAACTTACCTTATAGATGGAGAAAAATGGCAACATCTTTATACTTTGCAAATTAAGCAAACTCAAATAGTAGAAAGCTAATCCTATTAAAGGGTTTAGAACAATTAAACATCCCTACCACTGGCTAGCCTTGGGAAAGGGGGAGTTGGATCAAAGTTGTCATTTTGCAAAACTGATTAGGTCACATGATGGCCAAATCTGAATGTTTCTCTTGTTCCTTTCCATGGCTTGCTCTACCCTGCCCCAAAAAGAAGCTGTCTCTTTTTATTTTTCCTACTGGGTCCAGAGAACAATAAGCTCTAAGAATCTGAATCCTGACAACAGCCTCTTAACCCATGGGTACCGTGCCAGGAGTGAAAACACACAGACAAATAAAATTAGAGATGGCAAAGACCAAGAACCCTAACTGGAACTGAGGAGACTTAATGGGTTTCAGTGTTTCATTCAGCAGTACCCCAACAGACTTCTATAGGGTGTGGTTTCCATACCATAATGAACTTCTAATGTTTTAAGAGCTCCTCTTTTTAGATTAAAGAAGTATTACCCTTAAATTAAGAAAGTATTACCCCCAAATAAATATTTTGCTTGTCTATTAAAAAGGTAAAGAAGATTCTGTTTACGGGGAAAAATTTTATTTTGAGAGATAATCTCAGTGACTTATTTTCCTTGAGTACTGGAAAACTGTCTCAGTTTTATCAAATAGTTTCATGTAATGGAAAGAAATGTAGCCTTCACTATTTCTCCCTGCTCTCTGTACTTACCCCATTTGCCTGTTGGATGGTGGAGCCTGTGTGATGACAGAGGTTGGGGAGGGAAGGGTTGGATGAAGTGGATCATAGCCCAAGTGGAGAGGCAGGGAGCCAGGACGTACAATGGTGGGTGTAGGGGTAGATATCAGAACAGGCTTTGGGGCAACCTCCTGGAGAGAAGAAACCAACAGATCACAAAATGCTTTAAGGTGTGCTTATAGGGAAATATATAGATGGTAACATCTAGTACAAATTTATTGGAAAGAGCATTAGGGCCACTCATTAAATCATGACCTGATTCCATCAGGATCAGGGACCCATAACTCAGTCATCCATTCAGGAGGAATGGTGTATTAAGATCTCTTGGCCATCTCCCCCTTCAGAGACAATGGCTACATAAATAAGATGACAGTCGGAATATCACTTGAAATCTTTGAAGCAGCACTGTAGTACCATATAAATTCTAGAGACTGTTACAATTTTTCACAATCTAGATATTCTCATTCCAAACTCGATGCCAAGTGTCCTCTGAACTTCAATGGGAAAAGGCAGGTATACTGGTGATGAGGCAACCCAATATCTCCAATACACCTCTTAAAAAAGGGCTATAGAAGTTTGGATAATGATCATACTGTAATAAAACAAACTGCTCTCATTGTTAACTTCTTTAACTTTTTTTTTTTTTTTTTTTTTTTGAGATAGAGTCTCGCTCTGTCACCCAAGCTGGAGTGCAGTGGCACGATCTTGGCTCACTGCAACCTCCGCCTCCCGGGTTCAAGTGATTCTCCTGCCTCAGCCTCCCGAGTAGCTGGGATTATAAGCACCCACCACTACGCCCAGCTAATTTTTGCATTTTCAGTAGAGATGGGGTTTCACCATCTTGGCCAGGCTGGTCTTGAACTCCTGGCCTCGTGATTCACCTGCCTCGGCCTACCAAAGTGCTGGGCTTACAGGCGTGAGCCACCGTGCCTGGCCTCACTGTTAACTTCTTAAGATCTCAGACTGCCAGTGGTCATAATGGCCTTGAGAGCATCTCCAGACAGTCTCTAGGACTTTGTTGCTGATGAAAAAGGGAGGAGAGAGGCGGAGGAGGTTGCAGTGAGCTGAGATGGTGCCATTGCATTCCAGCCTGGCGACAGAGAGAGATTCCGTCTCAAAAACAAAAAAAAAAAATAAAAGAAAAGGGGAGGAGATGGGATGGTTGTAATGTTTATGAGAAGACAGATTTGTGAAGTTATCAAGCCAAATTTGGAGGGAAGTAACATGAGGTATAGACGCTCTATCCATAGTGGATGTTAAAATTAATAGCCACTGGCAGAGCAGCAGAGATTGAAAGGAGGATGAAGCATGAGGGGGCTTCTGAGGTTCTAATAAAATATTTTTGATCTAGGTGCTGGTTATACAGGCTATTGACTTTGTGAAAATTCAGTAAGTTATATAATTACAATTTATATACTTTTCTGTACATGTACTATATTTCAATAAATGTATTAGAAATAGTACTTCATGAAAGTACTTCCTTTAAAAAGAATAATAAGACTCCTAGTAGATACTTTCTTTAAATCACTTCCCTCTAGGATGACATTTTTTTCTAAACTGTTTGATGTCATTTATGAATTATGTGAATTTTTCTTTCTCACTTATTAATTGAAGTATAACATACAGTGATGTGCATTAAAGTCATAACAACAAAATGACTTTTAGGCTGGGTGCGGTGCTCATATCTGTAATCCCAGCACTTTGGGAGGCTGAAGCAAGAGAATTGCTTGAGTCTGGGAGGCAGACATTGCAGTGAGCTGAGATTGCACCATTGCATTCCAGCCTGGGCATCAGAGCGAGACTATGTCTCAAAAGAAAAAAAAAAAACAACAAGATGACTTATTACAGATGTAAAATCAGGATACAGACCATTTCCAGCACCCCATAAAGTTCTATGTCCCTTTCCAATCCACATCATTCCTTCACAGGAGGTAAACTCTATCCTGAGTTCTATCATCATCAAACAGTTTTGCCTCTTCTTGAATTATACAGTATGTACTTTTGTGTATGACTTTTTTTGTTGTTGTTGGATATGTTTGTGGGATTCACTCACATTGCTGTGTAATTATCAGTTTACTTTTTTTTTTTTTTGAGACAGACTCTCGCTCTGTCACTCAGGCTGGAGTGCAATGGCACAATCTTGGCTCACTGAAACCTCGGCCTCCTGGGTTCAAGCAACTCTCCTATCTCAGCCTCCCGAATAGCTGGGATTACAGGCACACGCCACCACACCTAGCTAATTTTTGTATTTTTGGTAGAGACGGGGTTTCACCATGTTGGCCAGGCTGGTCTCGAACTCCTGGCCTCAAGTGATTCCACCGCCTCAGCCTCCCAAAGTGCTGGGATTACAGGCATGAGCCACCGTGCCCAGCTGATTTTTGGCTATTAAGAATATAATTGCTGGCCAGGACACGGTGGCTCACTCCTATAACCCCAGCACTTTGGGAGGCCGAGGCGGGCAGATCACCCGAGGTCAGGAGTTCAAGACAAACGTGGTGAAACCCCATCTCTACTAAAAGTACAAAATTCGCTGGGCGTGGTGGCATGCAACTGTAGTCCCAGCTACTTGGGAGGCTAAGGCAGGAGAATCGCTCAAACCTAGGAGGCAGAGGTTGCAGTGAGCCAAGATCAGGCCATTGTACTCCAGCCTGGGTGACAGAGCAAGACTCTGTCTCAAAAAAATAAAATATAAATAAATAAAATAAAATAAATAAAAAAGAATACAATTGCTATGAACATTCTAACATACTTCTTTTGGTAGACATATGCACTAATTTCTCTTCTATATAGACTTATAAATGGAATTGCTGGGAAAAAGAATAGGTATAATTTACAGAAATCTTCTAAATATCATTCCTTTAAATACAATCAGTCCTCCTATAACACATACTTTTTTTTTTCTTGAGACAGTCTCACTCTGTTGCCCAGGCTGGGGTGCAGTGGAGCAATCACAGCTCACTGCAGCCTTGACTTCCAGTGCTTAAGTGATCCTCCCACCTCATCCTCTCGAGTAGCTGGAACTACAGGCATGTTCCACCACCCCCAGGTAATTTACGGATTTTAAGTGGAGATGGGGTTTCTTTCTGCATGTTGCCCAGGCTGGTCTTGAATTTCTGAGCTCAAGTGATTCTACCATCTTGGTCTCCTGAGTAGTTAGGACACACTATTTATATAATTAATGAATCAAAGCTTTATCAATTAACATTTGAGATGACCCTTGGTACAGAATTTACCTTCTCCTTCAGTGGTGGGGAACAGGGACTAGAGGAAGGGCTATCAGGTGGGGATGAGTCTACCTCCACGGGCTCTTCTTCTTTGATTTTGATGTCTGGTGTGGAAGGTAGAGACATGTCAAGGGGCCCAGCAGCAGCCTGTTGTGAAAGAAAAATGAACAGAGTTTAACCCTGTGATTCCTTTCAGGTTGAATCTATACCTTCCCATTTCTAAGATAAGGGAATATGCTTCTAAGAAGTTCAGCTCTTGTTCAAAGCACTGAACTGCATGTCAAATAAATGTGGGCCCCTTATGTTTGTTTTGTTTTGTTTTTTGAGGCGTAGTTTCGAGTTTTTTTTTTTTTTTTTTGAGATGGAGTTTTGCTCTTGTTGTCCAGGCTGGAGTGCAATGGCACAATCTCAGCTCACCACAACCTCCACCTCCTGGGTTCAAGCGATTCTCCTGCCTCAGCCTCCCCAGCAGCCGGGATTACAGCCATGCCACCACGCCCGGCTAATTTTGTATTTTTAGTAGAGGTGGGGTTTTTCCATGATGGTCAGGCTGGTCTCGAACTCCCAACCTCAAGTGATCCGCCCGCCTCGGCCTCCCAAAGTGCTGGGATTACAGGCGTGAGCCACCACGCCTGGCCTGTAGTTTCAATCTTGTTGCCCAGGCTAGAGTGTAATGGGCATGATCTTAGCTCACTGCAACCTCCACCTCCCGAGTTCAAGCGATTCTCCCACCTCAGCCTCCCGAGTAGCTGGGATTACAGGTGTGAGCTACCACGCCTGGCCAAGAAATGTGGGCCCCTTATGTTTTATGTACAATTCTGGCCAAATCATTTTGTTGGTAATTCTCAGGGCTTCTGTTTCCCCAACTATAAGATGAAGATAATACCTGCTTCACCAATGGTAAGCAAATATTTATAAAGACCTGAAAAAAAAGATGTCATTTAAATCCATGCAAATATTATAATATTTTTCAGGAAATCAAAATGATTCCTGAATCTGCTGGCCACTGGAGAGCTGTGAACACTTTCTCTGCAAACAAGGATGACTAGATTACCCAATTATCAAAGGCAAACAAAGACAAACTGGCTATTCGAGTACTGCAAACCAGATAGGAAAGGTATTTTCGGGGAAACTCACCATGCTTGATGGTGATCTCATCCCAAAATCTGCTACTGGATGTATCAGGCAGATAAGGGTTTTGGGGTAACAAAGAAAAGAAAGGCTGATCATCTGATTGGTGAAATAAATGAGTCTTAGGAGCAAGACTGGAGAAAACCAGAAAGGAAAGAGAGCACTTTCCTGGCAGTGATGCAATCACCTCACAGAACTGTGGAGCTGTAAATGGCCTTGTAGGGAACAATAAACCATCTGAGATAACGGCCTTGACACTGTACCAAGACAGGAGCATTGGCATTGCAGTTCAGTTTCATAACAAAGTGGATCCTTTGTTCTATCTATTCCATATCTCAGGCTTCTTGGTGAAGCAACTGCTTGTTTCAAGATCTTCCCTTGCTACCTTAACCCTCAGAAACCTTCTTGATAGCTAGCTGAGTAAATTAAAGACAATGTGGTATCTACTACATTAGAGAAGGTAGTAGTGGTTCTTTTTCCCCAGTCTGAGGAGGGTGAGCAACAGCAAAGGTGGCTTCATTTCTGCCTCATTTTTTCTAGATTGCTAAGATGTCAGGTCCAATTTAGCTAATTCTGAGATCTCTTAAGTCAGAGATTAGTGGGAAGGAGAAGGCTCTAAGTAAATACAACCATAGATTTGAAATCCTCTAGGGCATCTCCTAGCAAAGCTGTGGTTCAGGAAAGCTCCGCTTCTGGAGACTCTTCCACTAAGCCTGTACTTCTCATTAAGGGGAAGTAAAGACCACTCCTGTACAGGCAGGAGGAAACACCAAGGAATGCCCAGTGAGGAAAGGGCTGACTATGAACTAGTCTCCCGGAAGTGTCAACTGAGCTAAAATGGCAATGAGCTAAAATGGCAATGAAAAAGACTTGAAGCTTTTTATGGGATGCTAATTTTCTTGAATTTGCCTATAATAAATTGGGTATAAAATCCCTCATAGGCCAAGCGTGGTGGCTCATGCCTGTAATCTCAACACTTTGGGAGGTCAAGGTGGGAGGATCACCTGAGGCCAGAAATTCTAGATCAGCCTGGGCAACATAGCAAAACCCTCTTGCCAGGTGTGGTGGCTCATACCTGTAATCTTAGCACTTTGGGAATTCGAGGTGCGAGGATAGCTTGAGCCCAGGACTTTGAGACCAGCCTGGGCAACATAGTGAGACCCTGTTTCTATGAAAATAAATTAGTCAGGCATGGTGGTATGTGCCTGTAGTCCCACCTACTTGGGAGGCTGAGGTGAAGGAACTGCTTAAGCTCAAGAGGTGGAGGCTGCAGTGAGCCATGATTCTACCACTGCACTCTAGCCTAGGAGACGGAGCAAGATCCTGTCAATGAATGAATGAAAAAGAATGATGAGAAGACTGTGGCTACTTCTGCCATTTGAAAGTAGAACTACAGGACCAGGTATGGTGGCTCACGCTTGTGATCTCAGCACCTTAGGAAGCTGAGACTGGTGGATCTCTTGAGCCCTGGAGTTCAAGACCAGTGTGGGCAACAATGCAAAACCTTGTCTCTAAAAATAAATACAAAAATTAGCTGGGTGTGGTGGTGCCTGTAGTCCCAGTTACTCCAGGGACTGAGGTGGGAGGATCATTTGAGCCTGGGAGTTTGAGGTTGCAAGCACCACTGCACTCTAACCTGGGCAACAGAGTGAGGCTCTGTCTCAAAAAAAAAAAAGAGAAAAAAGAGGCCGGGCGCAGTGGCTCATGCTTGTAATCCCAGCACTTTGGGAGGCTGAGGTGGGTGGATCATGAGGTCAAGAGTTCAAGACCAGCCAGGCCAACATGGTGAAACCCTGTCTCTACTAAAAATACAAAAATTAGCCAGGTATGGTGGCACGGACCTGTAGTCCCAGCTACTTAGGAGGCTGAGGCAGGATAATCACTTGAACTCAGGAGGCGGAGGTTGCAGTGAGCCATCACGATTGCGCCACTGCACTCCCCCTGGATGACAGAGGCAGACTCCGTCTCAAAAAGAAGAAAAAAAGAAAAAGTAGAACTACAAATATATGCTACTGAGTTTCCCCGCTGTATTAATTTATTTAAAGACACGGTCTGGGCCAGGCGCGGTGGCTCATGCCTGTAATCCCAGCACTTTAGGAGGCTGAGGTGGACAGATTGCTTGAGCTCAGGAGTTGGAGACCAGCCTGGGCAACATGGCAAAATCCCGACTCTACTAAAAATACAAAAAAATTAGCCAGGCGTAGTGGCATGCATCTGTAATCCCAGGTACTTGGGAGGCTGAGGCAGGAGAATCGCTTAAACCTGTGTGTGAGGTGGAAGTTGCAGAGCCGAGACTGCGCCACTGCACTCCAGCTGGGGTAACAGAGGGAGACTCTGTTTCAAAAAATAAAAAAATAAAATAAAATAAAATAAAGACAGGGTGTTGTTTCACTGCCCAGGCTGGAGTGCAGTGGTTCAATCATGGCTAACTGCAGCCTTGACCTCCTAGGCTCAGCCTCCCAAGTAGCCGGGATCATAGGCGTGTGCTACCACACTCAGCTGGTTTTTAAATTTTTTGTAGAGATAGGTCTCACCATGCTGCCCAGGCTGGTGTCGAACTCCTGAGTTCCAGCAATCCTCTCGTTGTGGCCTCCCTAAGCACTGGGATCACAGGTATGAACCACCATGCCTCGTGCAGCCCACTTTCTGTTAGTTTGAGGGAGACAGCATAAAAAGAAACTCATAGAAATCCATGGAACTTGGAAATAACTCCAGTGATAAAGACACTATCTTGCTTTCTTACCACTTAAACTGGATGGAAAAGTCATGTGTAACTATCTAGATTTACCTGTTATGCCCTCTTAGAAGGAAAGAGCTCCCGGGGAACTTCTTCTTAAATACAGGGAAAAATAAAAGCGGTTCCAGCTATTCTATATTCTGATAGGATCCCATGCCTCACTATACCATGCAATTGTGAGGTTAATGTGTTTATATATATGTTTTGGGATAGAGATATTGGAATCTTTTATGATTCCAGAAAATCAGGAACACAGACTTGATTTTAAAAATAGTGATCGCCGGGCGCGGTGGCTCACGCCTATAATCCCAGCACTTTGGGAGGCCGAGGCGGGCGGATCACGAGGTCAGGAGATCGAGACCATCCTGGCTAACACGGTGAAACCCCGTCTCTACTGAAAATACAAAAAATTAGCTGGGCGTGGTGGCGGGCGCCTGTAGTCCCAGCTACTCGGGAGTCTGAGGCAGGAGAATGGTGTGAACCCAGGAGGTGGAGCTTGCAGTAAGCCGAGATCGTGCCACTGCACTCCAGCCTAGGCAACACAGCAAGACTCCGTCTCAAAAAAATAAAATAAAATAGTGACCAATAACCTAGAATTCTAATTCTAAAGTAAAATTTGATCTTTGCATTTTTCTTTTTCCTCCAAGCCCCTTATTCCATGGGAACTATCTCCCTTCAACTCTGCTTCTTCGAGTATTTCCTCTGGTCTTCCAAACTAAGGGATTCTCTAGGGATCTGGACTATATAAAGGCTAAAATCAGAGAATCATAGTGCCTCAGGATTAGAAGGGATTCCAGCATTTTAATCCCCTGTACAATATCTCTACTAAGTGGCCTACATATAATTGAACATGTTTTGTGAGAGCTTCCACCTAGTGGTCCTACTTCTACCTTTGGGCCACATGGAATAAATGTAATCCCTCTTTTAATGAATACTCTTGAAGACTGCAATTTGTTCACACTAAATCTCTTTTCCAACCAAAATTTCCTCAATTTCTTTCTTTCTTTGTTTTTGAGACAAAGTCTCACTCTGTCGCCCAGGCTGGAGTGCAGTGGCACGATCTCGACTCACTGCAACCTCCGCCTCCCGGGTTCAAGCAATTCTCCTGTCTCAGCCCCCTGAGTAGCTGTGATTACAGGCGTGTGCCACCATGCCTGGATAAATTTTGTATTTTTAGTAGAGACGGGGTTTCACCATGTTGGTCAGGCTGGTCTTGAACTCCTGACCTTGTGATCCGCTTGCCTTAGTCTCCCAAAGTGCTGGGATTACGGCCATGAGCCACTGCGCTGGCCCATTTTTTTTTTTTTTTAAGAGATAGGGTCTCCAGACCAGGCGCAGTGGCTCACACCTGTAATCCCAGCCCTTTGGGAGGCCAAGGTGGGCAGATCATGAGGTCAGGAGATTGAGACCATCCTGGCTAATACGGTGAAACCCCGTCTCTACTAAAAATACAAAAAAATTATCTGGGTGTGGTGGTGGGTTCCCACAGTCCCAGCTATTCGAGAGGCTGAGGCAGGAGAATGGCGTGAACCTGGGAGGTGGAGCTTGCAGTGAGCTGAGATCGCGCCACTGCACTCCAGCCTGGGCAACAAAGCAAGACTCTGTCTCAAAAAAAAAAAAAATATATATATATACACACACACACACACACACACACACACATAGGGTCTCACTCTGTCACCCAGGCTGGAGCACAGTAGTGCAATCATAGCTCACCGCAGCCTTGATCTCCTGGGTTCAATCAGTCTTCCTGCTTCAGTCTCCCAAGTAGCTAGGACTACAGGCATGCACCACCATGCCTGATGAATCTTTAAAACTGTTTTTGTAAACATGGAGGTCCTGCTATTGCCAAGGCTGGTCTTGAACTCCTGAAACTCTGGCCTCCCAAAGTGCTGGGATTACAGGCATGAGCCAATGTACTTGGCCACTCGATTTCTTTAAAAGTTCCTGAAGTGACATAGTTTCTAGTTCTTTCACCGTCCTGGTTGATCTCCTTTGAAAGACAGTGAGAACATCCTTATCTTTAATACTTTGAATAATAGTAGAAAGCTACTTAAACGCAAAAACCACATATACTGAAACAAAGAAGAGTGGAAATTTGATAAATGTTTATTGACTTGCTGATTCAAAAAAACAGTGCAGCTGAGAAGTCTGATCAGCTCAGGAAAGAGTGGGATTTGGCAACGAATATGTTATCTAACAAAATCTGAGTAATTTATCACCTTTTAACATCTTCAACATATTTATAATACAAATATTTTTTTAAAAACAGATTATTAAACTAATACTCCCCTGGAAGAACAAGAGGACTAATTTTCGGTGACAACAGACTTGTGCTGATCCATCATCTGGAACTCCTAAAGACCTGAATGGCTGACTGGGATTAGTGACTACTATCTGGTTTTACTCTACTAAGCCCATGATTTTGTGTTTTAACCAATTAAGAACATTATCCCAAAGCACAATGAAAATAGCCTAGGTCTGAATACCACCAGTTTTTTGGCAACAGTCCTGCTTCTTGCCTTTTTCTCATCCTCATCTGCAGCTTTCTTGAATTCATGTTCAAAGGAGCTAGCTAGTTCATTGAAGAGTCCCACCTCCTCACAGTTCTTCAGGAATCTAGTTGGAGTAGGAGTTTGATCTGTAGACATGAAAGAAAAGGAAACTGTTTTAGTTTTGATCTGAAATTAAAACTTGATATTAAATAGTATATAGATAATGCATTTGTACTTTTTGATTTGGAGATAGAGTCTTTGTGTTAGGGCAAATTTGCTTTAATGGAACTCTAGTAGGTGAAGGCTGGTGCTAGGCCACCAGAGGGTGTCTGTGTTGTGTTGCCTCAAAGCCAGCAGGGGGAAGACAGAACAGCGTTTTGTTGTGTGACTATCCATGTACCCACTTTTCTCTCAGTGCTAGTTTTACCTCGTTTACCTCCAACCAAACCAAACTACCCACACAGGTGACACAGTTTTGTGAAACCTCTAGATTTGAAAACTAAGTATAGTTAAGCAATGTTTTCTTTTGTAAACTTACTCCCTGCTAGCTAGGTCTGAAGTGAGCAGAAAAAGCAGATGGATGTTAAAATCTGATGAGAAGAAACTGAGGATCAGATGGTTGAGTTTGCTGACTAAAGCTACCAAGTAAGAAATAGTGCCTTGTCTTTCAGTGGTCACTGAGGTAATAATGGTCTGTTACCTTCTGAAGGATTCCAGGCAAATCTAGGGGCTGAGGAGTAAGACAGCAAGATCATGAGCTGGAGAAGGAAACTGCAAACAATAGACCTAATTTCACAGAGACCTAGGCCCAGAGCAAGTTCCCGAAACCAGGATATTTGGATTTAGTTTTGCCAGCCAAAATATGCCCACAGGGGCTGCACGAATCTCTCCTCAACACTGTGCCTCTGCCCTTGGGAAGAGAAAGGCTCTTGGTAAACCATTGGAACTTTTTAAGCAACCTGAATTTTACATTTGAGCTTCTCCCTCCCAATCCTGCTTCTTTAGACCTGAATCTTGTTCACGGATCCTAACTCTATTACGATGGCTTTCCTTGGCATGCTACTTCAGGGATTCATCTCATACCCTAAACCACTAGAATGAATGACAAAAATAGAGAACAATGTTTAAATGATACTTTAAGGAGTGAGACCTGGGGTTAAAATCACCCCTTCTTGGCCGGGCGCAGTGGCTCACGCCTATAATCCCAGTACTTTGGGAGGCTGAGACGGGTGTATCACTTGACGTCAGGTGTTTGAGACCAGCCTGGCCAACATGGTGAAACTCCGTCTTTACAAAAAATACAAAAATTAGGTGGGCATGGTGGCAGGCTCCTGTAGTCCCAGCTACTCAGGAGGCCGAGGCAGGAGAATCCCTTGAACCCAGGAGGTGGAGGCTGCAGTGAGCCGAGATTACTGCCACTGCACTCCAGCCTGGGCAACAGAGTGAGACTCTGTCTCAAAACAAACAAACAAACAAAATACAAAAAAAAAAAAAAACACACCGCTTCCAGCCTGATCAGTTGAAAATAGTACAGTGGGACTTTCCATGGAAATAGCACGATTTTTATAAAAAATTTAAACAAAACCTCTTCTGAATCAGAGTGTTTGGAAAAGTTACCACTACTTCTCAAAATAGTTTTAAAAGGTTCTCTGGCAGCTTTGGTTGGCTAATGATAAAGCCACTTTCCCTCCATCCCTGGGTGAGTAGAAGTAATATCATCCTTTATGCTTAGAGAGTACTTTAATAAGGGCATACCCAAAATCACAACTCAAGTGGAACAGGAGGGGGCAGCTAAGGGCATGGCTAGGGCAGAGGAGGGACTTTCAGACCTTTGATATGAGGCTCAAACAAACTTCTCCTGGCCCTGCTGTTCAGGCTCATTTCTGGTTTTTTAAAGGCTCCCCTGTGTCAAATCTAATTCCTCACTTTGCAGGTGGCCTCTAACTTTCAAATGGCTCTGGTTTGTGAACAAACAGACTGAAAATATATCAGAGAACCCTGAACCTGCTCTAACGAATCCTAAAAAAAATCAGTAAGTTTTTGTTTTGTTTTGTTTTGACACAGAGTTTCCCTCTTGCTGCCCAGGCTGGAGTGCAATGGCGCTATCTCAGCGCACTGCAACCTCCGCCTCACCGCAACCTCTGCCTCCCGGGTTCAAGGGATCCTCCTGACCCAGCTTCCCGAGTAGCTGGGATTACAGGCACGCACCACTATGCCCAGCTAATTTTGTATTTTTAGTAGAGACGGGGTTTCTCCATGTTGGTCAGGCTGGTCTCGAACTCTCGACCTCAGGTGATCCACTTGCCTCAGCCTCCCAAAGTGCTGGGATTACAGGCGTGAGCCACTGCGCCTAGCCAAAAAAATCAGTAAGTTTTTACTGAATACTTTCTATATGTTTTGGTGCTACATGCATACACTTGTGTATATGTTTGGGGGAGGGAAGGGATAGGAATATAGGAGTATTGCCCAGATTTAAGACATGGCTCTTAGGCTGGGGGCAGTGGCTAAGGCCTGCAATCCCGGCACTTTGGAAGGCCAAGGCAGGTAGATCCCCTCTTGAGCTCAGGAGTTCAAGACCAGCCTGGGCAACATGGTGAAACTCCATCTCTACAAAAAATACAAAAATTGGCTTGGTGTGGTGGCTCACACCTGTAATCCCAACGCTATAGGAGGCCAAGGCGAGTGGATCACCTGAGGTTGGGAGTTTGAGACCAACCTGACCGACATGGAGAAACCCTGTCTCTACTAAAAACACAAAATTAGCCAGGCATGGTGGTGCATGCCTATAATCCCGGCTACTTGGGAGGGTGAGGCAGGAGAATTGCTTAAACCTGGGAGGCAGATGTTGCGGTGAGCCGAGATTGTACCACTGAACTCCAGCTTGGGCAACAAGAGTGAAACTCCGTCTCAAAACAAAAAAAAAGAAAAAAGAAAAAAAAAAAACACAACAAAAATTAACCAGTGTGGTGGTGCATGCCTGTGATCCTAGTTTTTTCAGAGACTGGCTTAAGCCTGGGAGGCAGAGGTTGCAGTAAGCCAAGATTGTGCCACTGCAGTCCACCATAGTGACAGAACCAGAACCTGCCTAAAAAAAAAAAAAAAAAAAAAAAGAGAGAGAAAAAAGAAAACATGGCTTTTGGCTGTAGAAAATTAAGATGATGTTTTCTTTTCTTTCCCAGGCTGGAGTGCAGTGGTGTGATCTTGGCTCACTGCAACCTCCACCTCCCAGGTTCATGTGATTCTCCTGCCTCAGCCTCCCAAGTAGCTGGGATTACAGGCGCATGCCACCATGCCCAGCCAATTTTTTGTATTTTTAGTAGAGACAGGGTTTCACCACATTGGCCAGGCTGGTCTCAAACTCCTGACCTCAAGTGATCCACCTGCCTCGGCCTCCCAAAGTGCTGGGATTACAGGCATGAGCCACCGCACCTGGCCTCTTTTTCTTTTTTTGAGACAAGATCTCACTTTGCCACCCAGGTTGGAGAGCAGTGGCACGATCTCGGCTCACTGCAGCCTCCGCCTCCCAGGCTCAAGTGATCCTCCCACCACAGCCTCCTGAGTAGCTGGGACTACAGGTATGCGCCATCATGCCTAACTAATTTTTGTATTTTTTGTAGAGATGGGGTTTCACTTTGTCGCCCAGGCTGGCGTGCAGTGGCGTGATCTCTGTTCACTGCAAGCTCCGCCTCCCAGGTTCACGCCATTCTCCTGCCTCAGCCTCCTGAGTAGCTGGGACTACAGGTACCTGCCCCATGCCTGGCTAATTTTTTTGTATTTTTAGTAGAGACAGGATTTCACTGTGTTAGCCATGATGGTCTCAATCTCCTGACCTCATGATCCACCTGCCTCGGCCTCCCACAGTGCTGGGATTACAGGCGTGAGCCACCGCACCCAGCCTTCTTTTTTTTTATGGAGACAGAGTCTCAGACTGTCACCTAGTCTAGATGCAGTGGTACAATTTTGGCTCACTGCCACCTCCGCCTCCCGGGATCAAGTGATTCTCCTGCCTCAGCCTCCCAAGTATCTGGGATTACAGGTGTACACCACCAGGCCCGGCTAATTTTTGTATTTTTAGTAGAGATGGGGTTTTATCATGTTGACCAGGATGGTCTTGAACTCCTGACCTCAAGTGATCCGCCCACCTCAGCCTCCCAAAGTGCCGGGATTACAGGTGTGAGCCACCACACTTGCCCATTTTCTTTTTTTCTTTAAGAGACAGTCTTGCTCTGTCATCCAGGAGTGCAATGGCATGATCATAACTCACTGAAACCTTGAACTCCTGGGCTCAAGCAATCTTTCTGTCTCAGCCTCCCAAGTAGCTAGGACTACAGGTGTGCACCACCATGCTCGGCTAATTTTATGTATGTATATATGATGTATTTATTTTTAGATACAGAGTCTCACTCTGTTACCCAGGCTGGAGTGCAGTGGTATGATCATAGCTATGTATGTATGTATGTATGTATGTATTTTTAAATACAGGGTCTCACTCTGTCGTCACCCAGGCTGAAGGCAGTGGCACAATCATAGCTCACTGCAGCCTTGAACTCCTGAATGCAAGTGATCTCCTACCTCAGCCTCCTGAGTAGCTGGGAGTACAGGCAAGTGCCACCATGCCTAGCTATGTTTTTTTGGTAGAGAGGGGGCCTCATTGTGTTGCCCAGGATGCTCTCTGACTCCTGGCCTCAAGCAATCCTCCTGCCTCTGCCTCCCCAAATGCTGGGATTGCAGGCGTGAGCCACTGTGCCTAGCCTGAGGCTAATTTTTAAAAGTTTTCGTTAAGATGGATCTCATGTTGCCCAGGGCTGGCCTTGAACTCCTGGCCTCAAGCAATCCTCTTACCTGTGCCTCCCAAAGCACTGGGATTACAGGTGTGAGCCACTGTGTCACTAGGCCCCAGAGAACGTTTTCTTTTTTCTTCTTTCTTTATTCTTTTTTAGAAACAAGGTCTGCATTTGTCACCCAGGTTGGAATGCAGTGGCATGATCATAGCTCACTGTAACCTTGAACTCCTGGGTTCAAGTGATTCTCCTGCCTCAGACTCCCAAGTAGCTGGGACTACACGCACATGCCACCACACCTGGCTAATTTTAAATTTTTTTATAGAGATGGGATCTTGCTATGTTGCCCAGGATGGCCTCTAACTCCTGGGCTCAAGTGATCCTCCCACCTGGGCCTCTCAAAGTACTGGGATTATAGGTGTCAGCCACAGTGCTCAGTTGAGAATGCTTTCTAGTTAAGGAAATAAAACTAATATATGTGGAAAGCACCATAGTGTACAAAAATAAGTACTTGGCTGGGCATGGTGGCTCACGCCTCCCTGCACTTTGGAAGGCTGAGGCAAGAGGGCTGCCTGAGGCGAGGAGTTCAAGACCAACTTGGGGAACAAAGCTAGAACCTATCTTTACAAAAAATAAAATAATTAGCTGGGTGTGGTGGTGCACATCTGTAGTCCCAGCTACTGGGGAGGGTGAGGTGGGAAGATGGCTTGAGTCCAAGAGTTTGAGGCTGCAGTGAGCTATGATTATGCCACTGCACTCCAGCCTGAGCAACAGAGTCTCTGTCTCCAAAAAATACCCACCAAAATGGCCGGGCACGGTGGCTCATGCCTGTAATCCCAGCACCCTGGGAGGCTGAGGCGGGCAGATCATGAGGTCAGAAGATCAAGACCATCCTGGCTAACACAGTGAAACCCCGTCTCTACTAAAAATACAGAAAAATTAGCTGGGAGGGGTGGCGGGCACCTGTAGTCCCAGCTACTCAGGAGGTTGAGGCAGAAGAATGGCATGAACCTGGGAAGCGGAGCTTGCAGTGAGCCGAGATCACACCACTACACTCAAGCCTGAGCGACAGAGCGAGACTCCGTCTCAAAAAAAAAGAAAAAAAAATACCCCCCAAAACAAAAAAACAAGTTAAAACTTGGGTGAATGCCATGGTGCTAGGTTATGAAGAGCCTGAAAATCCAGGTATAAATGGCCCTTTCTTTCTTTCTTTTCTTTTCTTTTTTTTTGAGACAGAATTTTGCTCTTCTTGCCCAGGCTGGAGTAAAATGGCACAATATCAACTCACTGCAACCTCTGCCTCCTGAATTCAAGCGATTCTCCTTCTTTGGCCTCCCAAGTATCTGGGATTACAACAGGCGTGCACCACCATGCCTGGCTAATTTTGTATTTTTTTGTTTTTGTTTTTTTGAGATGGAGTCTTGCTCTGTTGTCCAGGCTGGAGTGCAGTGGTGTGATCTCAGCTTACTGCAACCTTTGCCTCCTGGGTTCAAGCGATACTCCTGCCTCAGCCTGCCGAGTAGCTAGGACTACAGGTGCCTGCCACCACGTCTGGCTAATTTTTGTATTTTTAGTAGAGACGGGGTTTCACTATGTTGGCCAGGCTTGTCTCGAACTCCTGATCTTGTGATCTGCCTGCCTCAGCTTCCCAAAGTGCTGGAATTATGGGCGTGATCCACCATGCCCACCTAATTTTATATTTTTAGTAGAGATGGGGTTTCACCATGTTAGTCAGACTGGTCTCGAACTCCTGACCTCAGGTGATCCACTTGCGTCAGCCTTCTAAAGTGCTGAAATTACAGGTGTGAGCCACCACGTCCAGGCTTACGTAGCTTTAAAGAGAAAAGGGCCCAGGGCGGTGGCTCACGCCTGTTATCCCAGCACTTTGGGAGGCCGAGGCAGGTGGATCATTCGAGGTCAGGAGTTCAAGACCAGCCTGGCCAACATGGTGAAACCCCGTCTCTACTAAAAATACAAAAATCAGCCGAGCGGTAGTGGCATGCGCTTATAATCCCAGCTACTCAGGAGACAGAGGCAGGAGAATTGCTTGAGCCTGGGAAGGGGAGGTTGCAGTGAGCCAGGATCACACCACTGTACCCCAGTCTGGGCGACAGAGTGAGACCCCCATCTCAAAAAATAAATAAATAAATAAATAAATAAAAATAAAGAGAAAATAGGAAAATAATGATAGATTTTTGACTTGACTAGAAGAGTAGAATTTGACTGGCTTTTCAATAGTATGTATGCAACATGGATTAGAATGAGAGACTAATCAAGGAGGCCAGCTAGGAGACTTTAGAGGAATCTAAGCATAAAGAAAGTGATGGTAGGGAGAATAGGAAGGAATAGAATAGAAAGAATTTGAAGAATAAAACAACTCAAGATTTTGAGATACTAATGAATAACAAAGGAGAAGGAGCTGGTTTAGGAGACAAGGAGGTTAAGTTCAGTCACTGACATAAAGACTTGAAAGACAGCCAAGTAAAAATGTTCACATAAGGGGTTGGGATACATATGACACACCAGGTCTTAAGTGGAGATGTGAGAATTACCAGCATAGATATATGATAGCTGAAGTCATGTGCAACAAGATGAGCATTCCAGAACTGAAAGCAAATAGTAACAGGAGAACACGTTTTCTCCTTGAGACCATCCTGGAGCGACTTCTCTTACCACCCCTGGAGACTTGGTGTAGACCCTTCCACCCATTTGGAATAACCTCTCCAACTTTATAACCTTGCCCCAAATTTACCTCTCAAATAAACTTCTTCTGATTAATTCTACTTAACATTAGCTCATTTAGTATTCATATTGTTTGTAGTATTCACTTATACTTGTCTGTAAATACAATTTTTTTTATGAATATATGCCCTGAATTAATTATGTCTTACCTATATGTATACCCTATCCACTATTCCCTAAGATTTCCCCCAGGTTTCCCTTTTGTTTTTAGAGACAGGGTCTTGCTTTGTGGTCTAGGCCAGAGTGCAGTAGCATGGTCATAGCACACTATAACCTCAAACTCCTGGGCTCAAGCAATCTTCCCACCTCAGCCTCCCAAGTAGATAGGACTATAGCCATGTATCATCACATTTAGCTAATTTTTTTTTTTTTTTTTTTGAGACGGAGTCTCGCTCTGTAGCCCAGGCTAGAGTGCAGTGGCCAGATCTCAGCTCACTGCAAGCTCCGCCTCCCGGGTTCACGCCATTCTCCTGTCTCAGCCTCCCGAGTAGCTGGGACTACAGGCGCCCGCCACCTCGCCCGGCTAGTTTTTTTTTGTATTTTTTAGTAGAGACGGGGTTTCACCGTGTTAGCTAGGATGGTCTCGATCTCCTGACCTCATGATCCGCCTGTCTCGGCCTCCCAAAGTGCTAGGATTACAGGCTTGAGCCACCGCGCCCGGCCGCATTTAGCTAATTTTTAAACATGTTTTGTAGAGACTCGAACTCCCAGTCTCAGGCAATCCTCCTGCCTTGGCCTCCCAAAGCACTGGGATTACACGCATGAGCCACCACACCTGACCTTCCCCCAGGTTTTCTTAAGGATCATTGATGACAGTGTTCCCATTTATGTCCTTTTCCTAAGGATTACAAATCTACAAGCTCCTAGCAAACGTGCCTGGTGTATATAGTAGACATGAAATAAATATCTGCTGAATTAAGGAGGAATAGGAGGCCTGTAAAGGCAAGTGGCAAGTCCCTTTCATCATGTATAGAAATATGATGAGGAAGTTCTGTCTCTCTTTATCCATGTCTATGGTAGCATTTTGGCCAGTAATACTTAGAGAAACTCTGTCTTATCTGAGTTATTAACTAATGTAATAACCACCAACTAAATACCCTAGGAATTAAATATTGAGTTAAGCTTGCTTAGATTGAGGTAAATCAGAACCTCTCATAGATCAAAAGAAAAAGCTCACTTTGGTTTGTATGTCTGTCTGGCTGAAAATGGTACAGCAGAATTGCTGCCTGGTTTGAGAGCAGTTGCTAAGAGGGCTCCCTTGAGAATGGCATATACAAGCAAGACAGTATCTAAAACAACTGCTGAGAGGTTCCAGGTCACCCAAATTGGCTTAGAAAAGTCCCACTGACTAAATGTCTTGTTTGAGCTTTGGAAATGTGCCCTCAGTGGTGTCTGGGTTCACAAGGGAAGTTGAATTTATGAACTGACAATCTGCCTGCTGGAGGAAAGCTGACACCCAGTGGAAGAGAAGCAACCAGGCTAGGTTGGCTTTTTTTTGCATTCTTTTGTTCACCCCTTTGCTGTGGGTAGGGAAAATGTCAAAGGCATCTTTTGTCTGTAAATCTTTCAAAGTCTTAATAAACAGAAAGTAAGACGGTACTAGACTGAAAAAAACTGAGAGGAAACCTCAACACACCTACCCTCAAAAACCACAGAACACAATCTTGTTATTAAAAACAGAGTGGAGGGTACAATAGAAACTTGGGAGCTTTTAGTGTTCCTTTTTCCTGATTAAATGTAGATCACATAAGGGCTCTTAATGGGAGAAAGGGAGTACAGCTCCCAGTACATCTGGTCTCTGGTATTAATCTTAACTGCCTGGTGATATCAAGGCACGTGGCTTTTGGGGCAGCAAATACCTGCAATGATGACTGAGTCAGTTCGGGCTGGGCCAAATTTCAATGTCATCTCATGCTTGTGTTTATGAACTGCCAGGTGGTCCTCGTTTGTAAATCTCTGAAACGAAACAGAAATGGAGATGTGAAAAAACAAAAACCTGATTCAGTGCCCTTTTAAAATGTCCTACCAAACATCTTGCAATGAGATTGGTCCCTGGAAAGAAGAACTGAAGAGGGAGAAAACACTGGAATAGGAGAAAAGATGGAGAAAAAAGGATGCTGGAGGGCAGGGAGAAGAGGAGAGGGGGAAGACCACACCACCAACTGCTCTGTAATATCAGGTCCAAACAACAGAAGTGGACAGATTGTTGGTGAAGTGGGGTCCAAATAGGAGGCTCCAAATGAAAAAAACATTAAGGCAAACTCGTATTGAACAAAGGGAAACAATTTTTAATAATAATAATAATAAAGAGAAAAGGGAAGGGCTGGGCACTAGTTGGCCATCACAAAAACAGGAAATTGAGAATGAAGCCCTCCATGGTAGGGCTGAATTGGACTCTTTTATGAGGGGGCTAACAGGGAGATAAATTATGCAGGATTAGGAGAACCATTTAACTTCTTGGCCCCTACAGTGCTGCAGCAGGCGCCTGCATGGCTATTTGGCTCAGAGTTTTAATGAGCCAGGATGGAGCTGTAGAGGACCAAGGCCCAATGGCCAGTAATGGCACATACCAGCCCCATCGGCCAAATGCTGTCTCCCCTCATCGGGCAGCCCGCCTGGGCTCCATCAGCCATAAAAAGGCCAGTACAATGCTGATGACTATATAATGGTAGAATAAAAATGCCAGCAAAAAATATTTTTTTAGGGGTAGGGAGGAGCCTGTAGGTAGGATGAGGGAAGAGAAAGGGAGATGGTATAGAGATTTTATTTGTTTGGGATTTGGGTAAAAGGACAATGAAGAAAAGTGGGCTAAGTCTATCTAGTTTATGACTAAGTATAATAGGATTACTGGACAATAATTTATGCTCCAACCCCTTCTTAAAAGGGGGAGAGTGAAGGGAACAGATGAACAGCCGTAATTCAAAAAAATAATATTCTCAAAAGTCCCTTTGAGGCTCCTGGCCATATTCCTTCATTAAAACATGCCTGCAACACAGTTACAGCCTGGATGCTGCAGTTTTCCACAGCTCCTTCACAGTGAGGCTCTGAAACATGGTTCTATTTGCCTTTTTGCTTCTAAAAATGGTGACTGGTTAGTCCTCTCTTTTCACTTTCTTCATCACGTGTATACTTCTCACCAAATACTATACGTTTAGCCTTCTTTTCCACAGCTCTTCTTCACTGCAAACAAAATACACAGGAGTTGGCCCCATCCAGCTTCTACCTGTCAGGAAAGCAACACCAAACTGTTTCTACTACTTTATTTACCTGAATTTACAACTAAAGCCAATTTAAGATCCAAAATCCTAGGCTGGGCACGATGGCTCATGCCTTTAATTGCAGCACTTTGGGAGGCTGAGGTGGACAGACTGCTTGAGCCCAGGAGTTCAACACCAGACTGGGTAATCTGGCAAAACCCTATTTCTATACAAACATTTTTTATTTTTATTTATTTATTTATTTTTGAGATGGAGTCTTGCTCTGTTGCCCAGGCTGGAGTGCAGTGGCGCAATCTCCGCTCACTGCAACCTCTGCTGCCTAGGTGTAAGCAATTCTCCTGTCTCAGCCTCCTGAGTAGCTGGGACTATAGGCGCATGCCACCATTCCCGGTTAATTTTTGTAGTTTTTTTTTTTTTTTGAGACAGAGTCTTGCTCTGTCGCCCAGGCTGGAGTGCAGTGGCGCGATCTCGGCTCACTGCAGGCTCTCCCTCCTGGGTTCACTCCATTCTCCTGCCTCAGCCTCCTGAGTAGCTGGGACTACAGGTGCCCGCCACCACGCCGGGCTAATTTTTTTGTATTTTCACTAGAGACAGGGTTTCACCGTGTTAGCCAAGATGGTCTCAATCTCCTGACCTCGTGATCCGCCCGCCTCAGCCTCCCAAAGTGCTGGGATTACAGGCATGAGCCACTGTGCCTGGCCAATTTTTGTATTTTCAGTAGAGACGGGGTTTCACCATATTGGTCAGGCTGGTCTTGAACTCCTGACCTCAGGTGATACACTCACCTCGGGCTTCCAAAGTGCTGGGATTACAGGCATGAGCCACCATGCCCGCCACAGAAAATTTTTAAATTAGCTGGGTGTGGTGATGCTCACCTGTAGTTCCAGCTACTCAAGAGGCTGAGGTGGGGGAAATCACTTGAGCCCAGGAGGTCGAGGCTGTAGCGAGCCGTGGTTACATCACCGTACTCCAGTGAGATTCTTTCTCAAAAAAGGAGTGGTGGCTCACTCCTGTAATCTCAGCACTTTGGGAGGTCTAGGCGGGTGGATCACTTGAGGTAAGGAGTTTGAGACCAGCATGACCAACATGGCGAAACCCCATCTCTACAAAAAACACAAAAATTAGCTGGGCATGGTGGTGGGTGCCTGTAATCCCAGCTACTTGGGAGACTGAGGCATGAGAATTGCTTGAACCCGGGAGGTGGAGTTTGCAGGGAGCCAAGATTCCCACCACTGAGCTCCAGCCTGGGCGACAGAGCAAGACCCTGTTTAAAAAAAAAAAAAAAAAAAAAAAAAAGACAGCCTCAGTGGGTTTCTGATTGATCTAGGACAAAACTGAATAAAATGTGGTAAAATTTAGCCAAGAACTTTAGTTTTCTCTATTGTTGGTAAACTCCAGGCACCATCTTTTTCAGTTACAGATGTTTCCGTAAGAAAAAAGTGGCCAGGTGCGGTGGCTCATGCTTGTAATCCCAGCACTTTGGGAGGCTGAGGCAGGTGGATCACCTGAGGTCAGGAGTTCGAGACCAGACTGGCCAACATGGTAAAACCCCATCTCTACTAAAAATATAGAATTAGCCGGGCAAGGTGTCACGTGCCTATACTCCTAGCTACGTGGGGCACTGGGGCTGAGGCAGGAGAATTGCTTGAAACAGGGAGGAGGAGGTTGCAGTGAGCCAAGACTGCGCCACTGCACTCCAGCCTGGGCAACAACAGTGAAACTCCATTTCAAAAAAAAAAAGTGAGAGTTTGGGGGAAGGAGGGAATAGTGTATGTATATATACATGTACATACACATATATACACACACACATATACATATATACACACACATATACATACACACACATATACATACACACACATATACATACACACACACTATATATATATAGTGTGTGTGTGTGTGTGTGTGAGAGAGGTGGAGTCTTGCTCAGTTGCCCAGGCTGGAGTGCAGTGGTGCAATGGCGCGATCTCAGCTCACAGCAACCTCTGTCTCCCGAGTTCAAGTGATTCTCCTGCTTCAGCATCCCAAGTAGCTGGGATTACAGGCATGCGCCACCATGCCTGGCTAATTTTGTATTTTTGATAGAGAAGGGGTTTCTACATACTGGTCAGGCTGGTCTCGAACTCCCGACCTCAGGTGATCCGCCTGCCTTAGCCTTCCAAAGTGCAGGGATTATAGGTGTGAGCCATAGCACACCTTATTTTTTTTTTTTTTTTTTGAGACAGAGTTTCGCTCTTGTTGCCCAGGCTGGAGTCCAATGTCACAATCTCGGCTTGCTGCAACCTCTGCCTCCCAGGTTTAAGTTATTCTCCTGTCTCAGCCTCCTGTATAGTTAGGATTACAGGTGCCTGCTACCACACTTGGCTAATTTTTGTATTTTTAGTAGAGACGGGGTTTCACCATGTTGGCCAGGCTGGTCTTGAACTCCCGACCTCAGGTGATCCGCCCACCTTGGCCTCCCAAAATGCTGGAATTACAGGTGTGAGCCACTGTACCCAGTCAAAAAATATAATTTTAAGGGGATATGACAAGTAGTAGATTATGCAGGGCTGTAAGTTTTCAAAAGGTACTTATGTTGGCCGGCGCAGTGGCCCGGCCTTTTTCTCATATATTTTTGAAAACCATATTATAATATCATTAGTTTCCTTTGTAATCCTATGTATTTCATGAATCCTATGTACTCTAGGCTGGGCATGGTGGCGCATGCCTGTAACCCTAGCACATTGGGAGGCCAAGGCAGGTGGATCACTTGAGTGCAGGAGTTCGAGACCAGCCAGGGCAACATGGTGAAACCTATTTCTAACACAATTCTTATCTTAAATGCCTAGAGGGAGAATAAAAGTTTACTGACGCTTTCTGTCAAAGTGATCGCCAGGCCAGGTGCAGAATGGCTTGAACCCAGGAGGTGGAGGTTGCAGTGAACCAAGATCATGCCATTGCACTCCAGTCTGGGCAACACAAGCAAGACTGTGTCTCAAAAAAACAAAAAAACCCCAAAGTGATTGCTAATCTGGCTATGTTTACATAGTCCTTATATTTTCTCTCATTTATTAAGAGTTAACACTTCAG